>NC_057950.1:12800459-12972959 GCF_018555375.3 Anguilla rostrata
TTCAGCCCCGTACACCATGCTACCTGTCCAAGATAAACACTTGCTTCCTCCATGCACACTGCAACCTGGTACACAACGCGCCACTTCACGTCTTAAGCACTCTCCAGCCAGTGGAAAGGTAATTTGTTATAATCTGAATGTAGGCAACAGTTAATCTCACTCACTGTTTAGAGTACATTCTGCAAGACACTGCTGCCCAGTCCAATACTCATGATCAAATTAAATTTCCGCTTGTTTGAGGCTTCTTTCCATGTCTGCACAGACCGACAAGTGACAAATACAGCCCTATAAAAAGAACGTCTTTCCAGGACAACAAAGTGACTCCTAAGGAAACATATGAGTAACTACAGCATGGCTATATTTAACATGTTCCCTCCAGGCATCCATGTTGCGCAACTTCACTTTATTTTTGACATATCATAAGATTTAATGTGTGCTCACACTGCCAGTCTCATCAAACATTCCAGAGTATTCTAGAAATGTGACATATATATTTTGCAATATCTGATAATACGACTTAACTTCAACAGAAGTGGTGTAGTGCCTCCAAAAAAACTATTCTTTCATCAATTACACACTTATCCTGCTGCATATACTAACAATACAGAAGGTACTTTATAATTGTCATGCAACAAAACAACATACACTTTTAACACAGGACATTAGTAATGATGAAAATGAAACAAGGTACAATGGCACATTTCGCAATTCATTCAATATCCCCTGCACTGTCAATGGACTATTTTACACAGATTAATATTTAATATGGAAGAAATTTAATAACAACAGTTAACATATGGAAAAGGGGAAGAACAGTGAATGATGCTTGGTAGTGAAGATAATGGAAGATAATGGCTAATGTTCAGCGACAACTGGCATCAAGCACGCACATCAGACATCTGTCATTTTTATGAATTCTTAGTTCGGCAGCAGAGACGTGTTCCAAAACGTGCCGAAAATCTCAACAAGTTAAGCAGGCATGCATATACTATATGCGTAAAAAATGATTATACGAAGTGAAGATGAAATGCTTTCACTTCCAATATCGGGAGACCACTGATGAGGGTGCTTTCTCAGTTAGCATAATTGTTCCATCATATCCGCACTTGACATTTCCGTAATATTTGCAGGAGTTGAAACAGACCCTTTTAACTTTAGCACTCTAGTTTTATGAGACTTTTCTTGAGCGCAGGATCCCTGCACGTTTGTACTTGTACACGTAGTAAATCATTTGGTTGCAGTTCCAAGCATTCCTCTAAATAGTGACTTGTACAATGGCCATTTACACAGCTGGACTTTAAGAGGTGTGCTGCAAAATGAAGCCTTTGGGCTGGAGAGATTTGCATGATGGCCCAAAACCCACGACCCCCCCAGCCTCCAGACACCAGCCAGCTTCCCTTCCTGTGGCACACTGCAGCCTATACCAGGAACCACTTTTATTTCTGGTTAGTTTCTGATTTGGAAAGATAAACACCATCTCCGATGAAAGCCAATCCACTAAAATGAAGCACATTTGTTTTATTCAGTGATTACAAGACCCGGGCTGATGCATTTCTAATCCATACATGGATATGTCATTTTGCTGCTTTTAATAACTCTTGCAGAAAGGATTGGACCCTTGATCGCAACATAATTAATACTTAATATAGAAATGACTGGAAAAGGCTCCTACTGCAGATTGCGTCCAGCGTTTTCCTGGCAGCGAGCTTTAAACAGCCATAAGTCATATTTGCGGCATTCTGTTGAGTGCACAGCATGGTTAAGATCAAAGTTTAAACAGGTGATGTGGAGCCAGGTTCCTCTGAAGGCCATTTTTCCTCATCAGCGTGATTAACATGAACCTGACCAGCAGAGTTACTCATTTCAATCCCTTGCCAGTTATCACCATTTGTCCATCCGATCCTTATCCGTCAGAAACCAAAAGCCAAAATCACCACGATAAAGGATCTCAAATAGCTTTTAGCCCAGATAGAGGATCTTGCATAGTGTTTCCTGAGATGGCATAAAAGCATTTCATACTTTGTTTCTTATTTTGTGAGACCAGACCACCTATCATAATCAAAACTGTGTGCACAACACTGCGGTCAAATGCCCGGGAGAGGGAGGCACTGCGGCTGGCGAGCAGGGGGTTGCCTGACCGAGGCGGGTCGTACCTTTGATGACGCAGGCTTCGGCCAGCAGGCGGAGGTGGTAGAGCGGCTGCTCGTCCCGGGTCAGGTCATCCAGCACCGCCCTGGCGCACATGCCTTGGGCGTCGCGGTAACGGCCCTGGACGTACTGCAGCTTGGCCATCAGGAGCAGGGCCTCGTTCATGTACCTGGGCTATCGGGGGCCGAAAAGCAAACACGGGTGTGTTTTATATCGGGACCGCTAAACCACGTAATCTGTTATTGTTTTATTGTATGTTTCGCATTTTCTTGTGTTTAGTATAAACTGTGTGTTTTTGGACTGCACTGCCTAAATTGCGTTCATGTGTTCATGATTCCAGCTGCCAAACAAAAGGTTTGTTGATGGGAAAATGTAGTTATATGATTAAATTCTTGTACAACCCCCCCCCCCCCACAAAAAAATAAAACTCTGTTTGTAGCAGCAGTGCCTTCTGTGAAAAACAATCACAATTTATTTATTTTTAAGAAGTTTTTCACAATATTTATGCTTAACTTTAAATTAAAGGCACAACATACGAAAGTGTTTATTCTTCAGAAAAACAATAGTTTGGAAGTTTCGCAAATTACCCGTATGAGCTCACCAGACTGTGTGTAGCCTGAAAAAAATGACGTATGATTTTCGCCGTGAGCGAAAGTCAGAAAGGAGTGCTCAGAGAAGACAGGCCTCCGGGCTCACCTCCAGACGGCCCCTGTTGAGGATGGCGCTGAGGTGGGCCCTGGCCTTGGCCAGTTTGGGCTGGTCCGTCTCTGTCAGGGGCGTGGAGCTGCGCAGCAGGGCCATGTTCTCCTGAAGGCACTCTTCCAACAGAGCCTCGGCCAGCAGCAGGTTCCCATAGTCATCTGGGGGGGGCAAAAAGAGTCAGCTTAAGTTAGAAAACCAAACAACTCTGAGTTCACGACACATGATTCAACCCACTTCCAGTGAAAATTCCTGGTAGAATAAAGATTAATTAGAAACAAAATAAAAGAAATAGGTCAGGAGCAATGTTCCCTCTAATTTTTCATGTATCTGGGCATACACACAAGCTCCCTGAGCAAACTGAGGACTACTGTGAGCAACATTAGATATGCACGCTTTATTTTTAAATAAGTAATTTGGTCCACTTAAAAAAAGACAAAAATCTGAAAAATGGGATGTGTAGATGTTATACAGTATGTGAGAGTCCTGCTTTGGCCATGGGAAGAGTCCTGCTTTGCCTGGCTGAGGGTCCTGTTCTGGAAGATATGAGACATATACACCTTTCAGACATAACATTTTGCTTACATTAAAACATTCACATTTTGCACAATGACTTGTGCTGTAGCTTGTGATACAGTGCAAATTCCTGTAACACTTTGTCTGTAAAATATCTAATTACACAGTTTTTCTTGGCATTTCTACTACCCATAAATGATCTAATAGTAACAACATTTAATGATTAATATCCATAAAGACAAAATCTTAATAACCGTCACTAGAATATGCACAAATCTGACTTAAATTTTACCTTATTTTTCACGTCTGTCCTTCTCACTTCTCCAATGGTTGTACACTTTGTCCAGGTTGATGGCTTCGTCTGCTTCTTGCTTTGACTTTATGCGCATCAGCTGGTCCAAATGTGTCACTTCAAGACGATTTCTGGATTTTGTTTTGATATGATTCATTAAACTAAATCCTCTTTCACAGTCGGCACTGGAAGCTTGAAATGTAGCACTTTGGCATCGCTGCATGTTTTGCAGAGTAGACCTTTCTCACTTGAAAAAGAAAAAATCTCACCCAATTTCACCGCTTTTTCTTCAATTTGCACATACTCCGACAGCCATTCCATCTTAAAAGAACAGCATTTCTTTTTTACTGTGGCTTGCTGAGTGGATGTGTCGCTTCCTGTTCGTTTCGCCATGATGCGGGGTTTGTATTAGCATCTATTAACCTGCTAGCTAACCTGCACGGCGCATATAGGCAGGGCCCAGACGCAAGCACCGTCAATGCCATGATTGGCTTCGTACCGTAAGTGAACCGTATCGTATCATTGGCTGGACACCTGTCACTCACTGAGTGAGAAACAAAAAAACAATATTATTGGGCGAATTAATTAGATTAGATTAGGTCTAATATTAGATATGAATTAATACGTTATGTTGATGTTGTTTATGCGCTGGATAGATTTTCTTGTGCGCTGAGAATGTGCGGGCAGTGCGCGATTGCGCACGCGCGCAGCTTAGAGGGAACATTGGTCAGGAGTAAGAAGTGCGTGCCAGGGGTGATGTGTGTGCAAAGAGAGGGATGGCACCATGAGAGGGCAGTGTGACACAAGCAGGGAGAGATGTAACAGATGTAGGAGAGATATGGGAGAGATGTAGGAGAGATGTGGCAGAGAAGTGGGGGAGATTTAGGAGGGATGTAGGAGAGATGTGGGGAGATGTGGGAGGGATGTGGGAAAGATATTGGGGAAATTTAGGAGAGATGAGGGGGAGATGTGGGGGAGATTTCAGAGAGATGTGAGAGATGTGGGAGAGATGTGGGGGAGATATGAGAGATGTGGGAGAGATGTGGGGGAGATGTAGGGGAGATGTGGGGGAGATGTGGGGGAGACGTGGGGAGATGTAGGGGAGATGTGGGGGAGATGTGGGGGAGATGTGGGGGAGATATGAGAGATGTGGGGGAGATGTCGGAGAGATGTGGGGGAGATGTGGGGGAGATGTAGGGGAGATGGCACTAGGCTGAGGGGGAAGCTCACAATAGACAGGACACAGAAGTCAGCTGCTGCTGCTCCTGCCAGTATAAACAGCATGCAGCCTCCAAGGTCTGTGCAGACACCAGCCTCCGCAGACCGGCTTTCGTGGCCAAGACAGTTTGCATGTCGAAACCAGTTTACAGAGTTTCACCCAATATCTTTCTCCCTCTCCGTCTTTCACAATCTTTGTTTACTGCTCAGCTGTGTGTAATTCCAGGCCCTCGACGAGCTTCATCCTGTTTGGAGCGACCCCCGTATCCCTCGGTCAGCTGCCCCAGCCTCTTTACAGCAGTTATTTGTTTGACTTTTACACACACGCCTGGGCCTCTCCGACACAGCCGCTCCCCTTCAGGTGTTCCAACAACCCCCCCTCGCATCAAAGCCGCCCGCGAGACCGATAACCGCGAAACAGGACGTCTGGCGCCCTGCGCGCACCGCGCGGCGAGATAAACATTCATACATCATCCTGCTGATCTCAACGACGGTGAAGAAGAGAGCTACGGAAGCAGCTGGCCTCGGTTCTCCGGCTCCCTCCTCCAGCAGCCCGTCTCCCAGCCCGATCACACCGGCATCCATCGCGATGTCACAGTTAGCCTCGACCGCCGGTCGCTTCGCGCTCTTAGTAACCAGCCCCCCGGCTGTCACCGCCAGCCCAGTGAGGCATATAAATCTGATCTTATCTCAACAGAAGCTTGTGCGGAGAGCAAGTTTGTCTTGACTGCCATCCATCCATACAATATGTTGACATTATAGGCATTTGGCAGACACTCTCATCTCGAGTGACTTACACAGATCACATTCTTTACATACAATCCATTTATACCGCTGGACAATAATTACAAAAGCAAACCAGGTTAAGCACATAGTTCAAGAGCACAATGGCAGAGCCCCACCTGGGAACTGAATCTGCTGCCTTGGAGTCATACTTGGAGTTCTTGGTATTAGAAGCCAACTGTCCTCTGCCACAGGGGGGTCACGTTAGGGAGCTTCCAGAATAAATTGCTTGGGAACGCATACCGGCCCGGGCTCATGTCATTCCAGACGTTATACTCTCCTGTGATTGTTAGGGCTGATAATTCAAGCCTTGCTGTGGGGAAGAACTGTGCTCTAAATGGAGGCAAGTCCACCCACATCAACCCGAGGGACCCTGTGTCTTGTGTTACAATTGCCCTGGGACAAGAGGTTGGGCATCTGCTATCTTACAGATTAGCATCCCATACCGATACAGCCCCATGAGTTCATGATTTTCCCACAGAAATAAAGATGACCACAGACTTTACTCAGAGCACTCCATATGGATATTAGCTTCTGTCGCCTATGACAGAAAACTTCAGACAACCAGGCAATAAAGCTTCCAACTCAGGTTGTTTTATTCTTATTGCTCTTCTTCACCTCAAAATTGGAACTATTTCAGGTAAGTACAACTACTCATTTCCAGATGAGCAGTAATGACAAAAAAAAATTCTTTGTTGTGTAGCACATCACCTGTGTTCGCACAGCTATGCAGATGCAGGGAGTTATATCCCTAGTGGTCACATGACCTACCAGGCTGCTTGTTGACACAATACATACAAAAGCAGACCATGATTAACAGGAGTGACCTTAGTTGTGTTTACATTACTGTGCCAATACCTTTGCTGAAGTACATGCGAGAGAGAAGAAAAAAGAGAGATAGAGGGAAAGAGAGAGAAAGGGAGGGGAAAATAGCGAGAGAGAATAAGAGAGAGCAAACTAAAGAGAATGACAGAGGATGGTTGAATGAAAACACACAGATATATCTGGTGCAGAATGACATCACAGCAGACACAAGTTCCTGTGGTTTAGAAATACTGACAGTGAGTCTCTTTTGCACATCATTCAATAACAAGTGCAGAAAAAAGCAGGCCTCCCTTGGATGTCTGACATCACAGTGCCACCACACCTCCACGTGACTGCATTTACTCATAAGTGTGGGAGTAAAATCCAATTTAGAATCTGCGTGTAACAAATCAATCAATGCCAAGGCGTGTCCGTGCTGGGAAAGGAAATAGCAGAATGTACATTTAGACACCAGAAAAACATGCAGGAAACGTTTTATACATCTCCAACGAGACTGGGATACAGTGTCTCAAAACAGGTGTAAGCCAAGGAACCTGGGGACTCCTCAAGGTCACTCTAGTGGGTTTGTTTTTTTTTTTTTTTAATGGACCCTGCTGAAGTAGTTTACGTTTCCCTGGCAAACAGCCGGTGTTGCAAAGCCGGATAACTGAGCACACCTCGACTCCATTTGCCTTTCTCTTCTTCCCCGCTTTTCCTGGCACAAGTGGTTTCAGTGCCCTCTCTGTGTGTACTTTTGGCTTTTTTGGAACACAGGATACGCCATCATATGTCAAATGAACAGCTGCATGGAACATGGAAAAACTGCAGTTCAATAGGTCGCTTAAGCTGTATTTAACGTTCATGCCCCCCGAGGGATAACTCCTACTCCAGCAGTCCCTGAGAACTACGAAAACTTCTTCAAAATGTCTGCTGGCTTCCTGGATGCTGCTGCCATCCTCAAATTGTGATTGGTAGTACAGGACATTGTCCCATTGAGGTTTGCTGTATTAGTATGAATTATTTAGAAAATTGTGCGCAGTTGCATAATCCGTGGGTAAATATGAAAACACAGTCAAAAACGAAACCTTGGTTTCAAGTTCTGGAGCCCATGTGTACCACAAATAAATAAATAATAATGATAATAATTATAATAATAATAATTATTATTATTATTATTATTACAATGCATTAATTGTTGTTAATGTTTTTTGCAAATATGTCAGCAAAAAAATCTAAACGTGAGAAAAATAACGTAGTAAACTGAGCTTGAACTGAACTCTATTTGCGCTATAAAGTCACCAAAGCTACAAGGAAATGTGACCAATGTACAGAGCTAGGCATTAATAGCTCATGTCAAGCAGACACGCGACGCATTATATGGAAAACTATATTGTTATACACGAATAAACCGAAACCAATGTGCATTTCATAGAAATTCAGGAAACAATGCTCCCACTAGTTATAAAATATGCGCAAGCTATTGAATGAGTTTCACTGAACTGAACAGCCCTCAAAATTATCTTCAGTGATCTAAAAATGGGAGACAACCAATCTACTTTTGGCAAGTGAGTATAAACGTTGTCCCCTCATGGGAGCAAATGACTTTACTTTGAAAGTACAAAGTTCAGTTCGTGCGGAACTGTCGTTTTAAATTGCGAGATTTGAGGCTTTCATTTATTCCAGAGCAGAAACACCAGGACACATTCAGCAGGTTTAAATCACATACCGTCCTCGTGGATACGCGCGGACACCAGTTGCTCCACCAGCGTGGGTATCTTGTCCCATTGACACTCCGCACGACAGCGTTCGATCTCTGCCTCCAGTCGATACTGCGAGAAGGAGATCCTCGCAGCCATCCTCGATCTATCCCGGGAAGCGTACTCCCCGGACACTACAGGAGTTACTGCGGACTGACAAGTCATACAAAAATAAATCTCACTGAGCATGTGCACGGCGGTACCCGAGAGTTGACGTATGAGTAAAAAAACAGCACGACTACTTCTACGGTACCAGAATGAAATGTATGTTGTGCCCATGGTTGTTTTAGAACAAGTTATACCTCATAGTAGTATAGTGAGACATGAAATTATTTGCAGCATTTTTCATAACCCTGGAACAATTTTCTATTGTGCATGTTCTAACTCCTTGAATTCAAACTGACAACAATAAGTTCAGCATATTGGTCACACCCCCACACACACACACACATCATTAAACACTTCAACAAACAGCATTAAAGGTAACTATCAACTTCTAATGCACCAGTTGGGTCTGAAACAATATGTAAAAATTTGGTTTGCTTCACATTAGTTAAATGCCAAACTTTTTTCTGTCACTGGGAGTTCCCAATGTGCAAATACAGTGCTATGAAAGTACTGAAAGCCAATTCCGACAGTCAAAACTAAAAAACAGATCCCAATGTGTGCTTATAGTTACAGCCAATAAGCAAGCATAGGGCATACTCTTATGCAGATGTGGGGGCTGTCTATGCAGCAAGGTCAAGCTATAACCCAGTACAACAAATCCCAAATGCACAGAACTGTAAGCAAGTCGGCCTAATTACTTTTCAATTACAATGTCCTTACTGCTTTTTCATAATCAATCTGATCAGAAATCAAGCTGATCAGAAATCAAGCTGATAAATAACCCACAGAACATTAACAAAGGTACTAACCCATTTCTGATACTGATTTACTGGGCGCTGACCTGTGTTTCCCCTCATCTGCCGGAAGAGTGGACTGCACTACTTCCTGCTAAAAATTTGTTTGCTACAGAATATGTATTCAAAACCATCTCTCCAGGGGAAGGCTATAATTTGAATGCCTCCAATTCACTCTCCTTTCCAGTTGGCCACAGTATTTATGTGTGTGTGTGTGTGTGTGTGTGTGTGTGTGTGCATGCATGGATGGCTATTCAAATTTTAATGGCATATGAAAATATCTATCTTATTAATGAAGAAGTCTATATTGGGTAAGTATTAGGACAGTGACATTTTTTGTCGTTTTGAATCATATCCCAGAACATTGGATTTGAAATAAAACAATGAATATGAGGTTAAAATGCAGAATGTCTCCTTTTTTGTGAGTATTTATATCCATATTGGATGATCCGTGTAGGAACTACTTTTTATGTACAGTCCCTTCATTTTAGGGGAGCAAAAGTAAAGGGACAATTGGCTGCTTGGCTGTTTCTTGGCTAGCTTTGCATCTTTGCTTCATTACTTCCTGCACAATCATGCACAAGAAACTAGCAAAAGGTGTACAGTTGATTCTAGATGTGGAATGTGCGTCTGGAGTCTGTTGCCTCTCGATCATAGTAAAATAATTTTATGCTAACGTCACAAAAAGCAATGTGAACACATATTATTAGCAGCAATAAAAAAGGAATCAAGAGTTTCCTGCCTCCTTATTCCTTGCTCAACCAGGTGTGACTTAAGTGAATAAGGAATATAAATAAAGAATAGCGCAAAAATGATTTGATTAATAAAACAATTTTATTAAAATGTGTAAAAGTAATGCATGTGGATTCCAATGTTTCCTGTGCACTGAAGGTCTATGGACAGAAACGTTGAACGTCTGGGCACCATTTTTGCAGGAATGTGAGGGATTGAAACTCGATGTAATCGCCTAAAAATGTCTACGCCGCGCGGGTCTTTTTTTTATAACAAAGCAAGCGTAGACTCGCATTAACACGTTGATCTTGCGCCTACATACAGTACACTTGGCTACAACAGTTCAAGCCATATTGGGTACACCGGGTCGTAAATTAACAAGACCAGATCAAAACCTAGTATATGGCTGGACCGAACCTGCTGACCAATGGTGTAACTTCCTAAGTCAGTCACAAACATGCGCGGTGTAACTTAATCACTCAATAACTTCACGTTTATAGGGCTGGCCCGCTGTTGAGGTCCAGGCAAATTTAATTCTAATATAACGTTAATAATGATGTAAACATGAAAGTGAACACATCGCCTCCATGTGGACAAACTGATAACTGCGGAAAGTATAATTGATCCACGCAGCTGTATGCAGCAAAGGCCACAGTAACTCCAACGTTAAGTCAGTCTACAATTTCGTGCATGAACTGGAATTTGAGTAAGATTATGAATCGGCAATAGATAAATAAATACATCCCAATCCCACAGCTAGACGTTGAGAGACACACATTCTTGCAGCAAGTTTTTGCTAAATTAGTGTAATGTCATGAAATCGTCCTTGTTCTGCGTTTTTTCTGTTGCTTTTTCAGGGCTGTGCTTATGCCCCACAGTTGTTTAGTCCTCAGGGCTAGACAGTGCTTCAAGGAGAACGTCAATTAATTCAAATGCATTAGCATGCTCCTACATTTTTCATTTTAGGAACACAGGTGCTGGTTGGAAAAAAAATGCTAGCGTACAGCCGTGCTTCCCAAATTTGTCTTTTAAACAAATTATATTCAGATCGATCGGAGTCGGCAAGTTGCTTTAAACAGATTCAGTAACGTAACAGATGTTAGGCTTGCTCCTGTGGGGGTTTAGGCTAGGGCTGTCTGTAAAGCGTATTGTGACAACTGTTGTAAAATACGCTATATAAATAAAATTTGATTGATTGATTGATTGATGTCACTTATATCACAAGTAACTAATTTTACTGTTTATTTTACAAAACTTACAGCATTGCCCTAAAATCTGATTGACAAACTGAAGTCCATACATCTGGATAAAAAACGAACGTTATCTATATCCAAGTTAATGTTACTATATAACTTTGCTGGTGTTTAACCCTTTTGAGTGCACTGTTTCAAGCCTACTTCGATGACAACGCACATTGAATGATGGCTAGCGATGTTATATTCATCAATAAAGACACGACCAAAATATCACATAACGTTAACTGACTAGCTAGCTAACATGTGAGTTGTGAATAGGATGGATGAACTGGGGAGCAAGCGATCTAGCCTAACTTACCTTCGCTAACCACATATTGACATACGCAGTACTATTTATTTATCTGCACTGAACCAGTTAACGGGGTATTTGTCCATTCAGCCTCGGGTAATTTCGGCTAGCTACGTTAGCTACCTTGCTTGCCAGCAAGCTAACATTAGCTGACCAACCAGCAAGTTAACTTAGTTCGCTAGTTAGCCGGCTAAATATAGCTACGGTAACGTCTAGGGAGCTATTTTGCTACTAAAAGTAATAACAAATAGAACCTCCAGTCTTCTGAAAAAGGCTTTGGCAGCAACATTTTCTCTGTAAAGGTTTGACATTGAGGTAGCTGACAAATACGAGCGCTGTCCGCTCAATGTTGACACACCAGCTCACATTCTTGCTCCCATTTTCGGAGAAGGACGCTAATCAGCTCGACGTGGATTACAGACAGTGGAAGAATTCTACCAATGATGTCACGCGTTGTAAACCAATCAAAGTGTAGATGCCGGGTCCCTGAGGTGAAAGGTTGCTACGGCGAGCATCAATGACCAATAGAAATAAGGGGGGAAAGCGACGACTTGTTTCAAGTACAGCGTTGCACAGAGGACCATTATATTTCAAGTTCACTTTCTTCAAAGCAGGTAAGTGAGATAAATGTGTTCTAATCAATATTTTAATCTTAGGGTGCAGTACGATATAAAATGTGATTTTTTTCATAAAAGGGACTGTGCCTTTGTGCAGTATACCGATAGGCAGTAAAAAACATAACGTTAATTATGGCTCGCCAGACTGGCTGTTAGTTATTCTGTCAATCCAGTCTAGACCGTGTAATGAGAGCTGAGTTGTGTGCAAATTATCTGCTAGCTTCGTAGATGGCTATCTCATCGACAGACTAGGCTATAATTCTACCTCGACAAAGCACAGGGTCTCATCAAATAGCTTACGGTAGCTAACTTGCCTGTTTCTGTCGATTGTTTTCTTATTTAAATTAACTGAAAGTGGCTTTTGAGAGTAACAGTTGGCTAATTAGTTAGTTAAAACTGTTTTAATTGTTTTTAATGAAATACCACGAATAAGAAAGAAAAACTTGCAAAAATAGCGGGGTCGTCCCACCCGGAATATTGTTTAGCCCTGTAGCTGTTGTCATGACGTCATCACACGTACAAAGGAGCACAGAGTACCGTTACCCTGTATCTATGTCAGTAAAAAGCGATTTCCCCATGCAATGTTAATGTAGTATGAGAAAGTTAAGGTGTGCGGCATAGTACCTCTTTGCCAGGATCTTCCCACTGTAACCATACATATAGATTATCATATTCGAAAGTGCTTGAACACTATACTTCAAGACTCATCAATAAATCGAAAGCCAATGCTTGTTTACTGAATTCACTGTTGTCAGTGTAATTACAGCCTAATGGTTAGAGTGATGTTCTTCATCAGTGGCGGTTGTGTTTTGTGTTTCACATTTCTGATCCCTCAAGCTGTCTGGTGTTGTATAGAGTCGCCGGCACGTGTCCACCTCACCCAGCCGGTAAACAGAGTGTGTGGAATGCTGTGGAGAAGGAGAGATGGCCGGAGCATTGCGCGATGCTCGCTGCTCTTGGTCACTGCTCTGCTGTTCGCCCACGCACACGAGTCAGATCCGCATGGCCACCCGGACGTAGCGGAAGGTCACCGGCCGAACATGCGTCTAGACAAGAACATGGTTCAGGACAAGGAGTGAGTCCTCTGTTGTAATGTCCATTGACAATGTAGTGCACCTGCTCATTAAAGATGATTCTTCAAGGTCGGCCACTGATTCTTCCTGACATACAGTACAGTCAGTAAGTATTTGGATGGCGACACAACTTTTGTTATTTTGGCTCTGTACTGCAGCACATTGGATTTGAAATGAAATGATGAAGATGATGTTAAACTTCAGACTGTCAGCTTTAAGCATACAGTGCCATGAAAAAGTATTTGCCCCTTTTTGTTTTCCTCAATTGTTGCATATTTGACATACTGAATGGGTTCAGATCTTCAGACAAAATGTAAAATTAGACAAGGGTTAACTTTTTATTGCACCTATCCTTATTGAATCTAAACATCTCTCATATTGAACCTTACCATCAGAGTAAACTAGTCAACACAAAGTTATTACAAGCACACTATGCCGTGACAAAAGGAAAAAAAGATGTTGAAATGTATCAGTCTGGAAAGGGTTACAAAGCCATTTCTAAGGCTCTGGGACTTCACCAAACCACTGTGAGAGCCATTATCTCCAAATGGAGAACACTTGTGAATAGTGTGAATCTTTCCAGGAGTAGCTGACCTGCAAAAAATTTATCCTAGGGTGCAGCAACAACTCATCCAGGAAAGTCACAAAAGATCGCCACGTCAGCAAATGAAATGCAAGTTCAGTTGTATTCAGGTCGGGTGATTGACTTGGCCAAAAGTGATGCAAAAACATACAGTTGGCTAAGAAACAGTTGAGCAGCCAGCTGGCCAATTCCTTTTGGGGGGGTGACTTTATATAAAGGGCTATAATTTCTATATGGTTCACCAAATATGGTTGTAAATACCCTCATATTAAAGGAGACAGCACTTTGGCCTCATATTCATTGCTTCATTTCAAATCAAATATACTGGAGTAAAGAGCCCAAACAACAAAAATAGTCACTGTCCAAATACTTATGGACTGCACTGAATTTCACTAAATAAAAACCAATGACTACTACAACACAGTGCACTTAAGAAGGACAGTTTCACCAGCTATTGATCTAACACTTGGTTATATCGGGGCAGGACGGAGTTGGTCACTTCCATTGTGAGTGACACAGTGCTGAAATGGACTCGTTTCTTGTCTGTTGTGACATCGGTTGGTCGTAGCATTTTCATGAGCGTCTGCTTTCTGATTCTATCTGTGCTGCTGCTGTGCTTGTGAGAGGCTGTGATGTCCACCAGCGCCCTTACTTACCCTCTGCCCCCCCCGCCAGGCACATCATGGAGCATTTGGATGGAGTAATCGATAAGCCGGAGTCAGACATGTCCCCCCAAGAGCTGCAGCTGCACTACTTCAAAATGCACGACTATGACGGCAACAACCTGCTGGACGGGCTTGAGCTTGCTACCGCCATCACGCATGTGCACAAAGAGGTACGCGAGCGTGCACGAGCCCACTCTCCTCGTGCCATATTACGCGTTGTGGATTACTGCCCCCTCAGGAAATGCGGTCTTAGACCCGACTCCCTGATATAGCTCCAGGAAAAAGAGTCCTTTTTTCATCTGGGTTAATGGAGTTCTGTGCTTTAGTGTCGCAACACCTCCAATGTCCAAGATTATTGAAGTTCATATGACAAGTAATACCAAATGGAAAGTCCCATGAATTTCTGCTCCATAGTTGGTCATGTTGGCTATTGAGTTGATCCGTGTTTAACAACTTAATTATTAACTTTTATATATTCTTTTATGCACAAACCTTCAGATTTAAAAATGCAATATCAGACCATATACTCGTGATTTTATCAGTAGCACCAGTAGGCCCTCTTGACAGTATTTGTAGAGAGCTAGAGGGCCTGAAGGAGAATTTATGTAATTAATCTTCAGCTAATGGTTGGGAAAATATTTGCTTATTGTGTCCTCACCCATATAAATGTCTTGAGGGGACTTGTGTTCATGCTGTCCCAGACCTGTGTGTAAAGCTAAATCATTTCATTTGCATTAACAGGAGAGGGGAGAGGAAAGTCAACCAATGAGAGAGGAAGACCTCATAAATTTGATAGACGATATCTTGAGAGACGATGACAAAAACAACGATGGGTACATCGATTATGCAGAATTTGCCAAATCTCTCGAGTAAAGGAATGGGGTATTGAGAAACTGTGAAATGTGCTACAAGGGTGAACATAGTCACCTTCCTCTTTAAAAAAAACTGCTAGAAAGAAGCAGCCTTTAATTTGCCTGAGCTAGTGAAAGTATTTTGGACTGAGTTGGCACTAGCTCAGCTGTACCAGCATAAGTGGTTAATTTCAGTTCAAATGTAGAAACTGCCGAAAATGTCTGCTGTATGCAATAAAATCATGATAGTAATGTCCCTGTAGGTCAGTGCCAGTGTTGCTATTTAATGAAGAGTTTATTTGCAATAACTAATCTGGAGATTGTTGCATCAGATGTCCATCATTGTGGCATTTCTCACAATGAGTTAAATCCTTGGTGTAGGGGTAACGATGTAATCAGGATATATGTTTCCACACACACCCCCTCCCATCTAAAGTCAAGGCATTGCCATTGTTTGCTTGTGTTAAAGCGATGGCAACCAAGACATGCATAAAGTAAAGTGTCCAGTGTGGATAAAATGGCCAGCTTCACTTCCCGAATGCTTAGGTAGGGATGGAAGCTACAAGGTCAGGGCTGCTGCAGGGTTTCCAAAGGTTTCCTGCAGGAGGAAGGTACCCAGATGTGCATCTCACACTTGGTCCTGCAGTGTCAGCTGGACACCTGTGGCAGTTTTTTTTTGTATGATGGCCAGGGATATAGGTGAGTCACAGAAGAATCATGAATTGTACAGCAGCAGCAGTAGTGTGACATTTTGTATTCGCTGTCCGAATATAGGTGTGAAATTGTAATGTAAAACATGACATGTGCATGGTCCTTCTGTGGCCTCCTTACCTGGCTGGGTGGACCAAGGTGGAGGTTCAGTGAACAAGCCAAACAAGTGATCACTGGCATCTGGCACCATGTGAAAGGCTCTGAGCTGCAACTGACTGAAGCTTTCCTACATTAAGTAATTGAATGTCAAATAGGAATGTTCTCTTTGTGCGTTTATAGTTTCTGACTGGATTAACCTGAGCACCATTAATAAATGCAGAAAACCTAAATCAGAATCCTATCGATGTTCATGTTGGCTGCTTTCGTTTCAGTGATGTTAAATGTACAATGTAGTACCAAACATGAACTACTGTAGTTGTGAAATGGCTACATATCACTATAAAGCAGTTCAGGGTCTGTGCAATAAGGCCACATTAATTCTGTTCAGTCCATTTGTAAAGTGAATTGTTTTCTAAAGAAAAACCAAAACTCTTTATAACAAATATTCTATTTTCAAATAGTGTCATTAATTGTTTTGTGATACCTGTGTGTTGAAAAGCAAATGCCTCTTTGTATGACTTCAGATACTGTGACATTAGTTAAGTGAAGCAACAGTGTTTTATGTCTAATTTACAGCCAAAATAAAATAGACGCATAACACAAACGCCTCTCTCAACTGGTTTTGAGTGAAACTGAAAAACTTATGCAAATGAATAGGATTTGCATTCACATGATGTTTTGCAGAGTTTCTCACCATTGAAAATGAAATGTAAAACCTGGAATAAACTGAAGAAACGAAGGTAGAGGTGAATCATGCTTATATTGTGGAACAAGGCTGGGCACAAGTTGTGGCTAGTGTCATTAGCAAGAATGCTCTTAACAGAGAGACACGAAAATGGAGGAGCCTTCATACTTCTAATTAGTGCATATTTATTTTTTGACAATTTTTCACTCTGCTCTTCCTGCACTAGCATGTTGAGGCAAATATAAAGCTTGTCCTCATTTCCCCTTTTTGAGGCTTGTCATGGCATTTTGAATATAGAGTGCACTCCCCTATGTTCAATTTACATACAGGAAAATTGAAAAGAATGTACAGTGTGGTTGGTAGGCCGCACACGTGTCTGGTATTACTCTAACAATATTACAGCAGCTTCTCTGTTTTTATTGTGCCTATGTACATATATTCTGTACCTACATCTGACAGTAAGAATACTGGGCGAAAGTTATCTGAAATTGGTTAGGCTGTTTTTGGATGCTACAGCTAGCTTTAGAATCATTGTAGATTCAGGCGTGTCACACTGGCAGCCTCTGCTCAGCTGTACAATAGCGAAGACTAAAAAAGAATACAAATAAAAATCAGGACGACTACAAAGAACTACACACACTGTGGCTATAAAAACATTTCATTGGGTACTTCCACACCCCACACACACCCTCACTCCCTGTTTACTCAGGGATAAATGCGGACAGGCCTAGCTCCAGTGATTGGCCGGTTCCAGTCCAGACATGGAGGCCAGGGAGAGAATGGGAGTGGCCAGGGTGGGGGCGGGTGCCCCCATGGTCCGCAGCTGGTTGTACCAGTCTTCGTGCGGGCGGGGTTGCGGGGCGGAGGCTGCGGGGCAGGAGAACTGACCTCCAGGAGCAGGGTGAGCGTAGGCGGCGGGAGACAGCATGGAGGAGAGGCGGGGGATGTGCGAGAGCGAGTGGGGGTACTGGTACGGCCTTCCGGCCCCGCTCGCTGGCATGCACATCCCGCCCATCAGGCCCCCGCAGCCTGGCAGCACCCCCACGGGCATGGCCTTCTGAGACGCCCGCTCCTGCTTCCGCTGCTTGGCACGCCGGTTCTGGAACCACACCTGGAGGGGTGGGGGCAGGTGAAACATTTCTAAATGGGACACCTGCTCAGTATAGTACCTCCTCTGTAGATAGGGATAATATTTAACCCTGGCAATCAGTTTCAGATGCCATTTCCTTGTATTGATCTTTCCATTACTGCATAACATAATCACTTATCATAGTTTGATCAGGGGTGTCCAATCTAATCTGAAAAGGGCCAATGTGAGTGCAGCGTTTTGTTTTAGCCTGGCGTTATGATACCTGATTCAACTAATTATCCAATCATGGTCTTCAATCAAAACATTGATAAGTAGAGTCGGGGTCTTGGTGCTGGGCTAACACAACAATCTGCACCCACATCTGCCCTTTTCAGATTAGACAGGCAAAACCTGGTCTAAATGGCTAAATGTGTTTTTCTGGGGTGATTATTCTCCAGTAGAGAATGTCTGAGTAGCTGTGTGTGCCAACATCATTGATCAGTTATCCTGTAAAATAAACTCAATTTTTTCACAAGGAAAAAAAGCCCTGAAACAAACAGCGCAATGTCGAAAATCTGCCTATTTTCAGCACTTTTATTTTAGATTCTTAGTAGCACAATCTTTTGATTTTAATTATACTCATATGTCTTGGTGAAAATCTATTCACTATTTTATGCTTTGCTGCATAAGAGCATCTGCAAAATGAATATATGTAAATGTAAAGTAGTTACAGAAATTGTCCAACAACATTTTTTTACTAATTAAATGTAGTTGTGTAATACAATTGACACATGCACTAGTGGTAGGGCACATACATTTTTACGTTCATGTACTATTTTCCACTTCACCCTATACTTTCATCAATCGCCTCTTGGCATCTCATCTGAGCAGGGAAATTTTAGAGAAAGCACAAAGCTGCAATAAAAAACCTAAGAGATGCTCAGAGGTGCGGTGGGTCTCCTGCCAGTGTCTGTGCTTGAGGGGGCTGCACTGAATTAACTTTTTTCCACCCTTGCTGGCATAATGAAATTTTCATTGTGGCTTGCCATATTGTTTGCAAATTCTCAATTTAGAAAAAAGATGTGGGAGTAAGAAAAACTTTTAAGGAGGTTTAATTTTCATTTTTCCCACCATAATGTTGTCTCTAGCCTGAGGGTCCTCACCTGTATACGGGCTTCATTTAGCTTAGTTACCCGCGCCAGCTCTTCGCGACAGTAGATGTCCGGGTAATGGTTCTGACCAAAAGCCACCTCCAGGTGTTCCAGCTGTTCTTGACTGAAGGTGGTGCGGTGGCGCCTGCGCGCTGGAGACGGGTAGTGTCCTGCTATGTGCGCACCAAACCCAAGGCTTGCGGTCGTGATTTTCTTTGGAGGAATATCAACGTCTGCATTTAACAAAAATAATAATAAGATGTGATGACTGAATGGATAAATAAAGTAAAAAAAATACTGTCCTTTCGTTCTTGGAAAGGGTCGATTCTGGAAAATATGCTTTTAGTGAACTTTAGCATCATATATGCGTCTCCGGTTACCTGAAATTTGACACAGGCCGGGAAAAGTGTCCCCGCTAGCGTGGGAAGTGAAGTGTTTGGTTTGCTTTTCCTCGTCTCCGCGTCTGTGTGGTAAGCACGTATATACCCCACAGAAGATGCTTTATAAAGAACCTGAAACTCTGGGATTAAATGGTCTTTACCCACCCTAAAAACTACGGGGAACCAAATAACCACTCGGCTTTATCGCCACAATTTAATATCGTGAGAAAGCAATGACAGAGCCAAAAGGATTGTGTTCAGATTAGACCAACAATAGACTACATGGCGACTAATTTGTCAAATTGGTTGACTGGCTTTTGCTTCTACTAGGAGGCGAGAAGACGCATTTGAACATTGGGTTAGTTCTTCCAAAATTATGGCATGTTTTTCTTGAATGGTTAAAAATTGTTTCTAAAAACACCCCGTGAAAATTGAAAATGAGGTCATAGCGTTTTTCGTTTGCGAGCTCGATGTAGGCCTACCTACCAAATGGAATCAAATCGTTGAACTGGCAAACATTACACACTTCACACCCGAGTTTCATTTTTTTTAAGCTGGCCTATAAAGGAAGAAAATCCACTTGTAGCCTACATTTCTGTAGCGTGTGTGTGGTCGTGCAACTGAATGCATCAGGGCCTGTTAAGAAATCAATAGGCGCCTAATTAGGTTGTTGAACACGTGTTTCGAGTTCTTTCATCATTTTTCTTTAAGAATTTTTTCCTTAAACATTAGCACAATATAGGTTGAGCTCGTCATTTGCTTTGTCTTTGAATTCAAATGGTTAGTTTTAGTGGTCATGTGTCCTCACTTTCACAAATTAGGAGTCTATTGATTTACCTCAGCATTTATTTTAATCCATTTAAAGATTTTAACTTATTGCTTGCAATATAGCACAAAAAGCACAAGGTGAACATGGGACTTTCGTTCTTTATGGCGTGCGAAATTTCTGACAAAATGGCATAAGAGTGTAAATAAATTCATCTAAACATGAAAATCACATAATTAAGAAAAATTGATAGCTTGTAGAAATTCTGGGATTGCAGTTGTTGTTGAAATGAAAACCAGCATACACAGTGGTCCCCAGGACCAAGTTTGGTAACCACTCGTCAACATAATGGATTTAACTTGAGAATGAATATACTGTATCACATCATGCATTTTAAACACTTCCATCCATCAGTTTCAAATGGAGCAATTATTATCATTCTAATATAGGCACATTAAAATCGAAATGATTTAATAGTAATGTAATTAGATTTTTTTTTTAGATTTTTGTACATAAGTAGACCGAACAATCGATATAATAAAGTATTTTAAATTGAGAATGAGATACTTTATATTGACTTTAGTTATTTTGTCACCATACAAATATTTTTGTTCTAACCTAACGTTGGTTTTAACAACAGCTCAAATCATTTAACGACAATTAACAGTCTGTATGATTATGTTAATGTTATTAATATTATTATAGGAACTAATTTCTAAATCAGAGGTTCTACAGAATTCAGGTTTGATCAGTCGTATTTACAGGGGTAAAGAGAAGCGCTCACCCACACTGGAGCTGACGGTGCCCGTGTCGGAGTAGAGGTCGGGGTGCTGCTGTTGGCACTTGCCTGGCTCCCCCATTCCAGGCGTCCGTTGGGCCATGAAGGCGGTAAAATATAAGCCGAGTGATGACCTGCAGCGCTGTTGACATCTCTGTCCAAGGCACCACTTTTGAACTGCAGACCACCCTGACGTCACGTGGAAGTCGTACCTGAGTCACACCCACTTGCAAAGCCCACCTGTAAGCAGTCTGAAGGCAGTACATCCTAGCCAACATGACGAATTAGAATGTTTATAAGGGAAACCTATATAGATTTTAGTGTTTCAAATTTTACTGGAAAACGACAATATTCTCTATTTTTAAAATTGGGTCATTTTACCATGCAATTGGAGTGTCCGTATTTTCTCAGGACATGCAGTCCTCTGTCCTTGTTATTTGACCAGGACATGTCAGTGATATTTCAAGTCCTGAGTGACTGTAAAATAATTTCTTCTTCCTGAGCCTATGGTGTTCAGTAGTACTACATGACTGACAGGTCCTTGGTGAAGTCTTCTTCTGATGGCTCCCCTCCCTCTCAAACAATTCACTGTAATTTGATTGTTGCACCACAGCTCACTTCCTGTCTCACCCAGTGTGTACTCAAGAAAGGGGTCAAATGGAGCCTATCAAGCACCTCTTCCTCTGACTGGTTTATCTCTCTCTTATATGAATTGAATGTGACAGACGCACTATAATGGTCAACGAACAACCAAATATGCTGCAGTTTGTCATAACCGATCACTCCTGTTTCATTGCGAGGCCTCCAGCCTTAACAGAGCCTTAATATACAGCAGCGGGAGACGTTACGCAAGATAATGTGTTATTCTGAATGCCAATGCTTTGCTCCCAAGCTCGGCTTGTTATGCTTTAAATTTCCAGCAGATGGCAGAAACTCACCGCGAGTCAGGGAGAGAGGCACCAATGAACAGCCTGCATGTATCCCCTCATATTCTGCATGGCAAACGCGATGCTATAGGGCGCTACGATCCAGACTACCCATCTTGGCCGTGTGACCAGTCAGTGGGTACACACCCTCATGCTCTGTCCTGCTTGGCTGTACTTCCTGGTGACATGCAAATTACAGGGACACATGGGACGTCTGCATAAGGTGCAGAACCTACAAAACCACAGATAAAAACCAGAGGCCAAGACCAGGGCAGACAAGTGGGGAGGAGTGCTGGGTATAGGCCTGTATGCACCAATAGTATAAACAATTTAAACTAATTGTCCAGAAACTCAAATAGGCACATTTTGTATTGATCAAACTCTTTCTGACTGAATCACTTCATTGTTTAGACATTTGTACCCTAAAGCAACATGCCCTACCTCAATTACAGAAATAGTTCAGATGTGAAAATGCCTGACAAAACGTGTATGCTGTAATGTCTGGGTAATTCTGGGTAAAATATCAATTTAAAATATCAACCTTGGATCTCATCTGTTTCTGTTTTATTTGGTTTGCCAGAATAACTTTATGAATCTATTACACATGCTGATTGCTGAAGTGTTATGGCCCAGAAGTCTCCAACTTACATTAAGCAGGCAGCAGCAACAACTGTAATAAGTCATTGCAGTCACGCAACCTAAGAAATCCCGCAGAAACACAAAAACTGAGAATTAGTCCAAAGGAAAATTAGAAATTTCAATTAAAGAATAAAAATCACCCAAAAAACTCTCTGACCTTCTGCTGGCCTGCTCACCCTCCTGCTCATTTCACTCCTCCTCTTCTGGCATACTCTCCATCCTTTCTTCACGCCTCTCCTCACTTGGCGATCGGGCATTTAGTTATGCTGCACCAAACTTTGGAATTCACTTCCTCTTCACAGTCACTCCTCTGACTCTTTTCATTCAAAAAACAGCTCAAGACCCATTTATTTAGACAAGTATGCAAGACATTTAACCACACACTCACACACGACATTTTTCTTTTTAACTAACAATCATTTTTTACATTTACTTCTTTAATAATTCTCTGTATAACCCAAAATTTACATATATTTTTTTTATTTTTACTATTGTTATTGAATTGTCTGTACTGTGTGTCTTATCCTGATTTCCCTATAAAGTGACCTTAGGTGTCCTGAAAGGCACTTTATATGTTAGGTTTAGAGTGAAAATCTACAGGATGGTAGATCTCCAGGGTTGAGCAGCCCAATAGCAAAGGAGTACAGAAGCCTAGTCAGAAAATCAAGGACCTGACGTTCATTTTGAAGATGTGTGTGTGTGAGTGTGTGTGTGTGTGTGTGTGTGTTTGTGTGTGCACGCGCGCGTATGTGTGCACGCTTGTGTGTACATGTTTATGTGACTAAATATGAGCACATTTATACTTGACTGTGATTTATTGGTGTGTTATTAATTGCCTCTTGAAAGTAAAGTTTTATTTAACTTCTAAATTAGTGGTTAAATTAGTCATTAAAGTTGTGCTGCTCCTCCCTGCAGATGGTATTTTATTGTGAAATTCAGCAGCGCTCTGGGGTTTGCACATGCAGAGAGTTCAGTCTCACCCTATTGGCTGTTCTGTCAGTGAGTTACCCTGGGACTCTTTGTGCCCAGGACAGGAAGTGTGCTTGTGGAGAGTTTCCTCTTTTAACCCCACCCTTGGCTTTGCTCATGATTTCGGTAGTTAATTACAAACCCATTAAAATTTCCTCGTTCACTGTCCAGGACTCTTGAATTATTTCTTGTTTCAGCTCCAGAATCACCCGCTTGCCTGTGAAATGCCAGAGTCGTTTTTGGAGTGAGTTTAAAGTAAATGTGTCACCATGGGACTGGCCCCTGGTTGAGTCGCTTTAGGGTCTGTCTCCTGTCCTCCTGTCACAAGGTAAATAAATAAATAAAAAACTCCCAAACCCTCAAACGCTGAGGTAGCATTGTGGATAGGGCTGCTTATGGTAACTAAGGGGATGGCATGACAGTGTCTGCATGTGGTTGGAAATGAAAATGGAAAAATAAATCATTAGTGGGAGTGGTTTTCGTTCACCCACCAAGGGCCAAAGTTTCCTCTATAGGCTACTCGCATAACTTTGGCTACATCGGTGCGTTCTTCAGTAAAGCGGTTTGCACCCACAGAACTGTAAAGTGCTCGCACCCCAGGACTTACCCACACACCCATGCGTGTGACCCATCTAATGTAGAACAACCATGCGGATTCTGCACATGTTCATGAGACCCAGATTAATTCAGAGCAGGGTTAATAAGCGATCAGCTCTCACATGGAAAAGCTTTTATTAAATTGCTGAGTAATTCTGCATTTTATTAGATTTACCACTTATTGTGGATGTTCTGAGAAGGCCTGTGTCCTCATTCAACATTTTCCTTTTCACGTAAAAAAAAAAAAAAAAAAAACGATAATTTAATTCGTTGTGACAACCTGACTGTAATCCCAGAAGTACCGCCATTCCTTATTAACCCGAAACATCGAACTCGCCAAGTCTTCAACAAATCCCCGCATTCTTCTCACATGTAGCATTTAACAACTGTGCAAAATTAATAATTTACCCATAAACCATGGGGTGGGGGTAGTGAGGTTGATAGTGTTGATCTGTCTGCCTTGTACACACACACAGTCATGCTGGCCAACAGACGACAATGAACATAAGTGTACTTACAAACAATAATAACTTTTTTTCCCCACAGATATTTCTATAAAGTCCACCAGGATGCATGGTGTAGTGAAGGCCTGTAGGCCTGTAGTGAAATTCATTTTTGCACAGCTCAACCAGATTACGCTTTCACAATGCATTTTAAAACGAGAGATTTTCTCAATGAGGAGTATCCAAAAAGGCGCTCCTTATGAGCAGCTGCTGAAAGACAGATCATTGGATGAATTTCTCTATGTATGCAAATAATAAATTAAATAGGTTGGCTGCTCACCTAGTAAAGCCAGAGCAATGAGCAATTTTCATAGTTTTTACAACTTTAACGTGCATTTTCTTAGTAAGAAGTTTTTTCAGTGGATGATTTCTGAAGCATGATGACTGCTTTTCGGTAAATCATTTGGGGTACGAGTCACGTTGTCCATCGTGCATTCTTATTTTCTTCCACCCCCTGTATCTGTCTCATTCCACTCAGAATGTAAAGCCCCTGGCTTTTTGACCCACAGGAGCCAGAAATGATCATGCAAGTGAATGTGCATGTGAGCATCTGCGGTTTCAACTGACAACAGGGCAATTCTGAGAAGTCCCCCCCCTTATGCCCATCCAGTCCCTCCCCCTACCCCCATCCTTTCACATGTCTGACACAATGGGGGTTAAAAGGCCTAAATCCCACACCAAGCTAAACCACCAATACCCAACAACCACCCTGACCCCCTCTCCTCCCACCCCAGAGCTGGTAACCAATGTCCAGGACTTAAAGGAGGCCCTGTCTTCTCTTCATTCTTCTCTTGGAAAACTTTGAATGATTTAAATGGCTACATGTAGTGCAAAGTGTGACACACACAGAGGAGGAAGGCGTTTCGAGGTGCTGGTTCAGTTTAACAATCGTGAGAGGGTGAGTCACAGCTAGGAAAGAACAAAAGGCCCAGTTGTTCATAGCGAAGCTTGTCTATTGGATCCTCTTGAAAGAAGCCGTCTAAGTATGCATATTAATATGTATGCATAATTCTATGAAGCAAACGTCTCCGGCCGGATTGCTAAATTCAGTCGCTTGGCTAGACGGGAAGTTCGGAACCCCGCCCGCTTCCTGTGTGGAACTGTTGGCCTGTGATCTGTGAGCAGTGTGGTCATGTGACTCTCCGAGGTCACCGGTGTGTCGTACCCTCACGCTGAGTAATGGACAAAGGCTTCTAAGCAAACTGCCTCTGCTGGCTGAGCCAAGGGCCACAGTGCTCAACACGGGTGTGTCAGCTGTCAATACAACAGACTCCACCCGGGACGGTCAGCTTTGATCCTGGAGAGCCACAGGGTCTGCTGATTTTCGCACATATTTCACACAGATACACACTCCAGCATCTCGGTCCAACCCAGTCAATGTGTCACAGCTCTGGTTCCGGACCACGAAGATGCCCTGCTTTAGTGCTCAGCTGTGTTCCTGTGCATCCCCTGTGTTTCCTGTTTTGTGCCTGCTAATTGTGGCTGTAATTGGATAATTGAGTTTTCACATTCCACACGTCTGCTCATTTTCAGCGATTGTCTGGATGTGTCTTATTGTGTATTTAAGTTCCTGTTTTTTTTTCAGTTCGGTGCTTGGTCAGCGTTTGTTCTTCCATATTCTCCTAGCCGTTAATCCCTTAGTATCTAGTCGTTGCTTTCTGTACTCCTTGTGTTTCCTTATTTATTGTTTTTGTTTGACTGTTTTAAGTCTTTGTGCTGAGAAGCCCAAGAATCGTTACTTCTGCTGGCATGCACTAGGAGAGAAATCCTAGCTCCCTGAAGGAGCCAGAGGAGTAGAGAACATTGGTGGCCAATCGTCTCCTGTCACCCTCTTGGGGAGCAATGCACTCTGGGAAAACTATTGCTCTAGGCAGAGGGGCCTTGTAACCGTGCCAACGGGCTCTCAACAGTCCAACCCCCTGACATCACTCCCTCAACTAAGGCCGATAGGATAGGCAGATAAGAAGCAAATAATAGCCACATAATCTGTTTCTGCTCTCCGGTGAAGCTTCAGGAAACCCAACATACGTGGATCTATAATGGGTTATTGATGAGTCACTGATTTGAACCAATAATACTGCTTTTTTCTGGGGAAGGTAAGATATTTTTCTTTATTTCATTCAGTTATGGGATTCATAAAGTCTTACTCACCCATAGCTATTTTATAGCCCACATTTCTATTATAGAACTGGAGGGGGTGTGAGCTAGGACTAAAGTACACAAAGTTCAACAGTAAAGTCCGTAGCAGATCAGCCTAGTCTGGAGTAGCCTGTGTAGATCCGTAGGGGTGAGCTGGGCTCAGCTCACACTGAAAGAAGCAGTGGTCGCCGTGCCCCAAGAACCTTGTGCGTTTCCGATAAGCTGTGGAATCCTGATTCTGGCCCGAATGGTGCTAACGGAATGAGGTACAGCCCGTGAAGACCTGGCCAAATCCACGGGATCCAAACCCGCAGTGTTCAGGGGGAAGCGCCGCCTCGCACACAGCAACCGGGACAGACTCGCACTGTGACACGGACGAGCATGGACACTCACACGAGCGCACACACGTATGCACACTCAAACACAGGCGTGTTCACACGAGCGTACACACGTATGCACACTCACACATAGGCGTGTTCACATGAGCGTACACACGTATGCACACTCAAACATAGGCGTGCTCACACGAGCGTACACACGTATGCACACTCAAACATAGGCGTGTTCACATGAGCGTACACACGTATGCACACTCAAACATAGGCGTGTTCACACGAGCGTACACACGTATGCACACTCAAACATAGGCGTGTTCACACGAGCGTACACACGTATGCACACTCAAACATAGGCGTGTTCACATGAGCGTGCACACGTATGCACACTCAAACATAGGCGTGTTCACACGAGCGTACACACGTATGCACACTCAAACATAGGCGCGTTCATGCCAGAACACGTGTGCATATTCACGCATGTATATGCATGTACACATACACATTCACGCATACAGATGTGTGTATTCACATACTAACACACTTATTACACACACACACACACACACACACACACACACAAACATGTGCACACTCACACATAGACACAAGCACAAAAACACACAGACACACACACGTAGACATTAGCGCACACTCTCTCTCTCTCTCACACACACACACACAGACGTGTTCAGACACACACACACACACACGTAGACATGCACATATACACATAGACATGTGCACGCACTCTCTCTCACGCGCACTCACACACACATTTGTATTCACGCTCACACACGCACACACACACACACACACACACACACACACACACACACATGCACACGCACGCACATTTGTATTCACACTCACACACGCACACACACACACACATGCACACGCACGCACTCACACACACACACATTCGTATTCACACTCACACGCACACACACACACACACACACACACAGTCACACTGAATGCAGAGAGATCCCTCCCTCTCCATTTCCCTGGGACTGAACTGGGAGTGACCTGCCTGGCAGACGCTCAGGCCCCGATGGAAAGAATGTAACCCAACTCTCCTCTGTCCTGCCAGTGAAAGAGAGAAAGAACTCTCGCTCTCTCTCCATCTCTGTCTCTTTTTCTCTCCTTTATTCATAAGCTCTTCTCTTTTTAAAAAAGGAACATCTAATGCCCAGGCCTGGGTCAGGTAGCAGGACTTTAAGCCCCCTCAGCTGCAGACACACCCCACACCCCGCACCCCACACCCCACACCCCACACCTCGGCTCGCTGTTCTCAGCAGATGGGTTTTCATAGCGGTCGACTCCTACCCCCTTCCCTCAGCGTTACTCGAACAATGGACGAGAGGAGGCGGCGTATCTGGCCAGTTTCGCGGGGTCGGTGTCCGGAGGGGGGCGTGTTTTATCTGCGGAGGGGGGCGTGTTTTATCTGCGGCCGGTGGCTTCCCTCTGACATCCTGCGTATTTTTAACCGAGCCAGCGCTCCTGGCCCGCACGGCCGTGGGCGTGGCCGCGTGCGGCATGCCGGCCCCCGCAGGCTCGGTCCTGCCGCCTCCCCCCCACCCCCTTCAGCTCCTCCACCCCACCGAGGTTCAGAGCAGGGAGAGCCAGTGGACAGGCCTCTTTTTTGGGTACGCTCGCTGGCTGGAACCCTGAGAGTGTCTGGAGCATTCAGCGTGCGCCAGCACCACTGCTCCAAGGGGAAGTATTCAGGGCCAGGCCATTGGTTTGGATCACACCGAGCCCGTAGCAGCGGCTGCGCTATCGATCAGCGCGCACGGTGCGGTTCAAACCCGAGCCAGTGCGGAAACACACCGATTCGTTCCCTGGATACGGACAGAAAGCAGACAAGGGCAAGCCGGGCGCCCTTGGGAGGTGCTAAGAGGATGTACCGTTCCTGTACATTTTCTTACTAGGAGAACATTTTTTTAAAAAAGGTGATAAAAAATTTTTTTATGGCATTAATGGCTCATGAGTAATGCCCAGCAGTAAGCAATGCGCTTCATCATTTCTCTCGGCCACACGGCGGCATCCGAGAGGGAGCCAAAGGAAGACACGGAATCAAGATACGGAATGAAGATACGGAATCATGTGGGGTTAGTCTGACCACACAATCAGCCATCAGCTGATCCCATCGCAGGCCAGGATACCGATGTTCAAGCCACACTTCTTCAACTACTTCCTGGGGACCGGATTCTTTTTAAAAACGATGCTAATCAACAAAACATTTCTCAGCTAAACACAGTTTAATAACAGATGTTTAAACAAGATGTCTTTTACACCAGTGTAAACAAAAAAAGTTCCCTTCTTAAAATCTGGACATTCACAATTTTTGATGCATCTGAATAATACTTATTCCTTTTGTGATGAAAGGGGCCAAAAATACATGTATGGTGGGCCGCATTTGGCTCCTAGAACGCTAAACGAATAGCCCTGGTTTAAGCTGATTATCTGGTTTTGGTTTCCCACGTTGTTTGTGCATTAGGACGGGCACAGACGGACTGGCGTACTTCAGAAAGCTGGAGCGAAGCCGCGCGGCTTCTCACGCAACGGATTGAAGGAGAACTTCAAAGAGATTATGGGAAATGGCATATGAGGACACCCAAGGGCCCGGGGAGCGAGCAGAACAGGGCGGGAGACAGAGGAGGCCTGCTGCAGGAGTAGGGGTAGCAGAGCGGAGCCCAGACCACTGCCGCGTGAGTCCTTGAACTCTGGCCCTGCCAACAGCTGAGGCTGAAAACCGAAGCCCCGGCAGGATGCCACGCTCCCCTCTTTCTCTCTCTCTTTCTTTCAGCTCTGTCCGTCTGTCCTTTCTCTCCCTCTGTCTCATCGCCATGACAACACAGGGAAATGGGCCTAGCTCCCCCTCGCCTCTCTTCAAACGCTCCCACTTTCGCTGCTCCCGAATTCAGTTCAGTTCAGTTCAATTCAATTCAGTTTTATTTGTATAGCTCTTTTAACAGAGACACTGTCACAAAGACGCTTTTCAAGAAAACTGGGGAAAAACTGGGACTGAACACCCCAAAAAACAGCGCTGAAGCGGAAAAAAAAAATGCTCAAACAGTGGCAAGAAAAAAACTTGATGGCAAGGACAGGAATTCTCAGGAGGAACCCAACCTAGAAAGGGAGCCAATCCTCTGCTGGCCACAGTGTTAGCACTTAAAGTTTGGCTAAATGGTATTAGGGGGGCAATGGGAAATCTAGAGCACAAATAATTATAGGGGTTGGGCAGATCATTTCTCAGGGTATTACACTAGCTGGTAAAAAAAAAAGATGAACCAGCATCTCTCTTTGCTATGAGTCTTTACCATGTGACTGTGGCGTAGGTTCAGATGAGCCCGGAGCACACGCTGCACTCTCTGACACATTTTTCCATGATTTCAGCTCAATTGCTTTGAGGAAAAGGTGACCTGGTGTGACCTGAATCATCCCAAAGTGAGGCACAGGGATAGGGTTGGATGGGAAGCATTTTTTTTTTTTGGTGCTGAATTTTGGAAAAAAGAACATAGGCACTAGAACTCATTCCTGTTGAAGGTTTCCGTGAATGGATGCCACGAGTGAGTACTTCAGCATTCACACACATGACTGCGGCACCTGTTCTAGCAAAACACTCATGTGTGCCACACCAAAGCCCGACAAATCCCATACCACCCCCGCTGCCTCTCCGGCATTAAAACTGTTGCAATGCATCCTGGGAATGAAGAGTATACCCTCCAAGGTTTAGATTTCTCCCCCCCCCCCCAGGTCTCTGACTTCCCTCCGGGAATGCTGTGGAAGGAAAATCTGACGTATGGCGGGTACGTGTGGCAAACAAACAGGACCGGATTTGTTTCTCCAGAGTCTGGGGATGTCTCTGGTTTCTCAGCCAGAATCCACCGGCTGCGTCTACCAATAAGAGAAGTCAGACACTGCAGACTTTTTATTTGAGAAACTGTCGAATTGTTGGCGTGCCAAATGTCAGAATGAATATGTCCGGTAAGTCACTTTTAATCAGCACCTTGAAGATGTGTCACATTTTTTGTTTTCCATTTCCTTTCCCATCTATTAAATATATCATGGTGGACATTTTTTATTGAATAGTGCCCATTGTCTTTTTTCTGTGAGCAATACTTTCTTCACTCCTTTTCATTCCGGGCTACTGGTCTAGGGTTGTGCCCTAGACATCCAGAATCCTAGGACAGGTATTTCAAAACTGCTCCATCTTAAGACCCACAAAAATATAGGCCCTAAGACTGAGGACCTCACTTCTAAAAATGTTTAACATTTGACATCTTTATCCAACCCCAACTACAGGCTTCATTAACAGGCTGTTTAATAATAATGGAATGCCAAACACTGTTACCAAAGGTGTGCAAGCCAGACAAGGTCTGTTTTTATCTCAAAGCATAAACATGAGGGTCTTCCTGCTCCTGCGTATCAGACCAGAAGATAAAGATGTGTGTGGACCAGTCTAACCCAGCGGTGTGTTACAGATACAGTTCCACCTGACTGCTGCAGAAACTGAAGGGGTCCCTGTCACGGTGGTTTGCATATCACCTAGACTTTCATCATTTGCATCCTGCCTATTTATGCAAAATAGTTACAAAACAGCATTTGAGTGCATCAGCGCACAAGCCTCTCCCAGCACTGCAGTCACTTTGCGTGTGCGTGTCAGCATGCTGGCAGCCGATGGGTCACAGCCCGGCAGAATGAGCGGCTTTGAGGAAGCGTGTGAATCGCTCTCCAGAGGAAAGTTGGAACCCTGTTTTAAGCTGACACACTAGAGGACAAAGGGCCACGATGATGTAAAGACACGTACTGTACATTCCGAGGACAAGAAGGAGCGGAGAAGAAAAGAAACCAGGCAGGGGACCGAACAGGAGACGGAACCTGTGCAAACCCACCAGCATTCCCAGAACCTACTGCGTTTCCAGTTGGTAATCAAGCCAAGTATCTTCAGTGTTCTCCACTTCTACACGCAGTAAGAGAGGAGCGGCAAATTATCCAGATCAGCGCCATGTACATTCACTAGTCCAGGGATGGCTGACTTGGGAGTGGGTGGCTCATCCTAGGGTCAGAAGAAAAAGAACAAGCATTCACAGCATCTTCTGCACCACATTCCTTCAGCCATTGTCCTCTCCAGCACAAAGAAGGGTTGGACCCATTGCCAAAACTGCATTCCCAATTCCTATAATCTGAGCTAACCTGACCTGAAGGGGGCGCCCTAAAGGACAATGCAAGGGGTGAGCAAGGACATGGATCCGTCCATTGTTGACTGCAAAGAATAGCCATGAGACCAGTATATGGGGGTTTCTGAAAGCAAGCTTTGATTTTACATTTATATAGCAGAAGGATTCTCCATAGAAACAAAATGTTGCTATGAGGGGTCGGATGAGGTTATGTGGGCCTGTTCGTATGAGCAGAAGGATAAATATGGTACATTCACATTAGCGCACTGAAACAAACAATGCTCAACTAATAGTTACTCAACCCAAAGCTTTCATTCCACAAATGAAGAGCCAGAGATTCAAATGCAGACCTTTTATCAGGGGAAGCATACAAGGAAGAAGAGCAAGAAAGGACAGATATGAAATGATTTGTCATTGGTTTGGATGGCCTGGTAGAGTGTACAAGGATAGGGTGGAATGAGGTTTGCACACATGTACAGTCATGTGACCATTGCAATGTTCCTGCAGCACTATTGTGGTCCAATAAGAAGTGATGATGCCATGTCTCGGCTTTGCGGAATCTTAAAACAATGGAATGTTGTGTTAGGATCCTAAAAAACTCTTCATATTTTTCTACTTTTTAATTTAGATTATTTATATTTTCAAAGGAGCTGTCACTAAAAATGCATAAAAAACTATATGGTACAGAAGTGACCAGCTGTGACCTTAAATTGGTCAACTAGGTGCTGAGTAACAAAACAAGTCAGCGAATCCTGCAGCTCTCCAGGATTTTAACTGGATTGCTGTAGCACCGTGGAGTGGTATTTGTTCTCCTCCACCGGGGGGCAGTGTTTACCCCTCTCTGTTTTAGGCAGAGGAGGGGGGTGGGATGGGAGACAGGTGGGAGAGGATGGTTATTTTAAGGTTTGCATGTCCAGGGCACAGCTGTGGACCAGAGCTCCAGTGAGTGGGAAACCCTCAGTGAGACAGCCAGACAGAAGTGCCATCAGCACAAGGAACAGGAATACAATACCCCAAAAACACACATGCACACGCACACCTACTCGCACACGCACACACACACACACACACACACACACACACACACAAACAAATGCAGGAATGTACACACTCATGCCCACATACACACACACATATGAATGCACACACACACACACGAACACGCGCATACACACACACACACACACACACACACACACAGTTTCTACATACTGTTGGTTGAGAATGGAGTAAGTCTAAAGTGGTCAATTTTAAGGGCCAATTATGTCTTGAATAGCCTCTGAATAGCAAGTGAATTGGGAACCAAGAAAAACTTAGACATTCAGTCCAATTTTTGGCAAAGATAGCCCATTAGTTCCACCTGCTGCGAGGGCAGGAAAGAGCATTCAGAGGCCCGTAAAGCATAACATGAGCTGTGATTCCCAGCGCTGGGATTAGCGTTTTCTACATGGAACCTTCAGAAAGACATGAGAGTGGTCATGTCCCTCGAGTCCACATGATGACATCAGCAGCTGTTCCAGTGATGACTGTGGAGTCTGAGCCAGGGCCATCCCATAATGCACTCCAGTTAATGCAGAGATGGGAAGATGGAATCTCTCTCTCTCTCTCGCTCTCTCGCTCACACACACACACACACACACACACACACACAAACACAAACACACATACTCATAACCACACAGGCCCAACCACAAGAGATGGAGACAACAAGAGAAAGACAAAATGTGCTCCAGAACCTCAAATCAAAATCGTCATGTGGTCAGATGAGAAGCTTGAGGCTGTGCACAACACACACAACTTTCGGGGAGGGCGGGGCTGGGGAAACAGGGCTGGTGTTCTAACGGCAGGAACATCCTGACCCTGACACTTACTGCGGGCCCAGCTGCTTGGCCCACAGCCCTAACAGGAAGCTGAGCAAAAAACGGAGGCCCCGCCCATCTCCCAACCCCTCCAAAACCCCCTCTGCAGCCGTCCAATAGAACGAGGCACTTGGATGAAATGACACAGCACCACAACATATGCAGACCGCTGTTTGATGGGGGGGGGGGGGGGGGGTGGAAGCCATTGGACATGATTTATTTATATGGCATCCTAAAGTAGGATTTGTCAGTTCTGGTTGCGGCCTGCAGGGTGTGTGCGCAGTGTGAGGGGAGGGCCCAGCTTGCGTTGCGTGCCTGGCTCTGCAGGCGAGCTCTGCGTGGACACTTGTCAGTCAGCAGATTGATGAGGAAAACTTCCTGAGGCTTGTGCAGAGGTCCCCCCCACACCACCACCCCCCATAATTCTAAGCTAGCGTGACCACACCCTGCCCTGCTGGAACAGGGACAAACACAGGGCAGAAATCTCCACAGCGGAGGACGGCTTTGGAGAAATGGCGGAAAGTAAAAAACAATGCATTTAGAAAAAGGTCAGGGTTATGCCCATTCCGTTCAACGATCCCCACACCCGCCACCCCTCCCCAGTTTGGAACATACATGGCAAATATTCACAAATCAAGTCCAGCTCAAGATCTGCAGCCACAATGTGAGCTTTCAGCTAGGTAATGATATCAAAGCATAAGGTATATGGAGACAATGAAGCACTTTGTGTCAGGCATCGAGTTGACAGAAACAAGCACCCCTAAAATATGTGAATAGCTATGATTATGGTTATAGTCCACAATAAAAGCCCCCTGCGAACTGGGGAAATATATACAGCCTTAAAATATGTGCTGTACCAGTTTAAGGTGTTATAATGTCTTAACTTTTTCTCCCATACCTGTCTCCAAACTTGTTTGTGTTTTAAGATCACTGTAAGTACATTAGTCACTTTAAGGAGATTGTAATAATACACTGTAAAAAGCTTCATCGGGCTCTAATGCATTTGCTCATTAATAAGATGAGCTAGATATGCTGCTTTTATGAATAATTTTCCTTTATGCATGAGATGAAACAAGTACTATGGTACATGAATACAAATATTTAGGTGATGCTTCCTTTTACCGTCCCCTAAGTAGTAGGCATTTACTGGGTAAATATGTGGTAAGAATAGCACATAATGGTATAATATCACTGGTTAAAAATAAAAAATTAAAAAGGTAAACCCTAAGAAACTAAAACTGAAATACTAAGAAACACTTACAAAATATCAATTCAAGAGTGCTTGTGGTTTAGCGTTGTTATAGCCTGAGTGGAAACCATTAATAACTACAAGGCAGTCACTTGAATTGATATATAATAAAGGCAATTGAGATAAGGGTTCTAAGTATTTCAGTTTCTTAGTATTTACCTTATTCTACCAATGGTAATTACCCAATTATGTGCTTTTTACCAAGTATTTACCTGGTAGTACTTGAGTACTTAGCAGACTGTAAAATTAAACATTATACTAATATTTTAGCACTGTTTTCAATTCGCCATGTACCATGTCAATGTTGCGGTTTGTGTGGATTATGTGACACATTTAATGTACCTTGCCATGACTACATTGTTCTGAATATCAGACTGTTACGTAAATAATGATGCTAATGAATAACTACACAATAGCAGTCAAGGATTGCTCATAGCATCTGATGGCTCGCCAAGTCTAAATTTTAATCATTCTGTATCACAGAATAGCCTTCATTTGACCTTGTCATAGCAAAAGCTTTTGACATTTTATCATTAAGCAAATCAAAACAATTCCTTGTTGTTTCTGTTGTACAGTTTAGGTTTCACAAAATATAAATAAATAGGAACATACACCACATTTCTATACTTGAGCCTTTTCCGCACAAATGCGTTTGAAACACAAACAATTAATGTACTAGGAAAACAAGGAAAAATCCTTCTGAAGTTACATGATGATAGCATGGTTTCTTCCTCATTACTGTTCCACAAACACAAAGGGTGAGCACCTAACAATGTGTCTCACAAGGGCTGACTGATCTGGACAGGAGCCAACCACAACACATTGCCCCCAGTACTTGGCAAGCTGTGTCTTTCTCCCCCATCTCTTGTTCCAATTTCCAACCACCCCCCTCTCTCCACTTATTTCTCCCTCTCATTCTTAACCCCCTTCTCTCTCTCTCTCCCTCACTAGCTTTCTCACAATAGGAAAAAGTGCAACTGTGCAAGTATTATGTGTGTTTGTGTGTATGGTGTGTGTGCGTGAGTGTGTGCATTTGTGTGTGTGTGTGTGTGTGTGTGTGTGTGTGTGTGTTTTTGTGGCAAGTGGGACCCAAACCCAAGAGGGCAGCTGCAGTCATGGCTACAATAGCCCAAAGCTGACTCTCTCCTTCCAAATTATAAAAGACAGAGTGTTCTACCCTGTCAGCCCAGTTTCCAACATGTCCTCCTCTCCCTGCTTTTCATCTCTCTTTCTCTCTCTCTCTCAGAGAGATTGCTGACTGCTGGGATGGAATGTCATGTGCAGGTCAGCGAATACCCAATGATCTGGTGAGGAACGTCTGAGGATTTGGGTTCTAACTTTTTCATTTTTCTTCCATCCAGCCGTCGGCATCGCCCTGGAAACCTGACCTCTTCCTCACCACTTGTGAAGCTTTGCTGCGGTGGGGTCTGTTGCCAAAGTTTCCTACACAAAATATTCATTTTCTTCAGCTGCTGATGAATGAGAATAAGCTCAGTAGAGCTCAGGGTGAGGTTTTTGAAGCTGAGCTCAAACCATGAATTTGACTCTTGCGTTTCTAACTAAGATTCTCAAGTCTAGGTCAGCACTTCAGACTGATTGAATTTTACTTGTTTTTAATTGTGCCTGGCCTGGGGATCTTTCCACTTACTGGTATACAGTAGAGACCATTGATAGGGGAGCACCATGCTTCACATAACAACCTAATTAAGTTGAATAATTCTATCCTGACCTGTCCTCTCTCACTACCTTGTTTACAGCTTTCAAAAAGCAATAAATGGCAATTATATTGGTTCCAGGAATGCAGGCATTCTTCAATTTTCATCACCATACTTCCTTATTAATTGCAAGTAAAAAAAAATGGCCAAAGGTAACTTGCACAAAGGTACTGCTTCAGACAGAAAAAAGGACTGACTTCATATGTTTATTACTAAAAATATTTAAAACAGAGTTCTGAGAAAGGCCAACTGAACTGAAATAACCTAGTTTGAATCTCATTGCTGGCTGCTCAGTAGTTTTGTGGTTTTGTTAATCAAAATTTGGAATTAATCTTTTTTTGTCTATTCAAGTTGTTATCTTTGGGAGAGCTGGCTCTGCGCTTTTGCAAGAGGCGTGTGGGATCTGGTGGGTCGGGCCCCCCACCTAAAGCAGCCGTTGTCATGCATTCATACATTTTATTTTTACTTTGCATTTGCCTATTGTCACCATGGAAAGACAGGGTGTCCAATCAGGTACTTCAATGTAAGAAAAAAATGTTTTAAAAAGTTCCAGAAGGACACCGAGAGCTTCGTAAAAAACGATGGCCGTTCCATGCAAGCCTCTGCTGAAGAACATTCTGTTTTCCAGCTGCGCGCTTCCTGACTTCCAGTTCACCCTCGACCCGAAGAGCTCCAGCCAGGCCACCAAAACTCCGAGAGCTCCTCCAGAGAGACCATGATGTCATGTTAAAACAAAAACAGCGCGCTGCAAAAGAAGGAGCAGAAGGAAAAGAGAAAACAGGGTTGCGGAATAATTATATAAAACTGGGAGTGAATCAGGAAATAGCTCTTGGTTTTGGAGAAGCAGCTCGAGGACTGGCCGCCTCTGCCATATGTTAAAATGAAAACAAGTTTTGAAAAAAAAAAAAAAAGAGAGAACATGGCAAGGAACTCAACCCCGAGAGCGGTTCGAGGCAGCGTGAGGGAATAAATAATGGTCACTGGAGGAGTATCGCTCCCTCCCTCCTTCTCTCTCTCTCTCTCTCTCTCTCCTTCCCTCCCTCTCTCCCTCCCTCCCGCCCTCTGTGATGTTGGCTGGCACGCTCTGTGTTCTTTCCTCACACTTGTAATGGGTGTCTTCCCAATCAGGCTTTTATTGCAGGAAATTTCAGCAGACCACATTGCGTGAGCCGGCAGAGAGCTCCATTCTTAGCACAGTGCGGCTCAGTGCAGTGCCAGAGCGCCTCAGCCTGCCAGGGAATCAGAGGCAGAGCACGGGGGGGGGGGGGAGAGGGGGAGAGGGGAGGGAGGGAGAGAGAGAGAGAGGGAGAGAGAGGCAGAGGACAGGGGGAGGGAAGGAGGGAGAGAGGGAGGGAGGGAGAAGGGGGGAGAGAAGGAGAGAGAGACAGAGGACGGAGGGAAGGGAGAGAGGGAGGGAGGGAGAAAATGGGAGAGGGAGAGGGGAAGAGAAGGAGGGAGAGGGAGAGGGAGAGAGGGAGAGAGGGAGAGGGAGGGGGAGGGGGAGGGGGAGGGGGAGGGAGGAGTGCCAGAATTTCTCTACCAGTTTTACGATTTATTACAATGAAAAAGTTAGAAACAAACCTGATTGTAGCCTGCTAAATTTGACAGAGACCTTGCGTGGAACAAAACAAACTCCAGTGACAATTTTGTACGCTCCATTTTCTGGGCCCTTAGTCTATTTTTGTCTCCTTCTCCTTTCCAGCGTTTCCTGCTTTTCTTCAACATACCAAGCCTGCCTGGTTACAGGTACAGAGGTATGTTATGCTCTCATTTTCTTAGTGAGAGATCCAGCTCTTATATGTGAGAGTTTCTCCCCTGCCTCTGATGATCAGAACTGCAGTTTGTTTTTACTTTTATTTTATTTTTTACGAACAGGGCCGTGGTGGACCTGTGGTTTAACTGAAACAATATTTGCAGTTCTTCCCCAAACTTCTCACTCTCATTCTGCCCTTACAACAGGCATTATTTCCAGCCTCTGCACGGGGCTCGGTCACTTACTGTTGAAGGCTTGAGGGCCGAACGCAGCCTGAGTTTGGAGGAAGGGCCCCCGCGCCCTCTTACCGGAGAAAGAAAAACATCATCCCATCCATCACAATGGCACTCAAACTCCACCCTGCAGCCAGCATTTTTTTTTTCCAAATCTGAAAATATATATTTTGAATAATGCAGAGAGCTTGTAAACGGAAAACGACCCAGCAGCCTTTCATCTGGCAGTGAGTAACTGCAGTGTGTGCACCACTAAGGGACCTTAAACCGCAGGGACGGGGTCCTAAAAACAGTCCAAGCATATAAATAAAGAAGGAAATAAATAGTCTCCAAAACACAAGACTGAATTGCTGGAAATTCATGATTCACACATGACAGCTGTAGCAGCAGTTAGCATGCGGATAGCCTGGTTTACCTGGGGGTGTACCCTGTGCTTGCTTTCTGCTACTGCGAGGGGTTCCTCAGAAGAAGGGCTGAAATAATGTGGTTTAGAAGTGTAGCCCAACGCTGGGCTCTCCAGGGGGGGTGGGGGTATCCTGCTACTGGCTGTCCATGCTTTGAGGTGCCATGTCAATGCCGTGTTCTGCAGGGAGATGCAAAGTTGGTGATGAGGGCACTGCATGGTAAAAGGTGGCATCTTCTGGCTCAAACTGACTCACTGAGGTCATTATTAAAGAACCAATGGCCCTTTTTGAAATTATAGCTGTGTGTGGGCCCCGGTGTCCCGGTCAAATTCCAACAAATCTGTCTCCTCTGCATCTGGACACCCAATCACCTCCTACATCTGATTGGCTACACAATACTTTGCACTCCTTGGTTCTTCACTGGAAAAAAATGGAATCGGGTTCTCAGAACCAGAAAAAGAAGGGTGGGGGCGGGGGGGGAGGATGGGGATGCAATTTGTGTGTGGGGGGGGAGAGTTGAATTCCTGAAATAGTCAGGGGCTTTTCCACCATCCTTCTCCGTGGGTGACTTTCTATGAGATTACTCAATATTAATGCGCAGCATTTAAAAAAGGAGACTCAAAGAAATGCATTAATCTTTTATAAGGGAACTCATAAATTTACTTTTCTTTTTTGGTGGATCTCTTTAAATGAGAGTGAGGATTTATGCCTTCAGCCTACTTTTTATGACTGGCCCTGAGTCTTTAAAGCATGTGCTGCCTGATTTGAATTACATTCACTGGCAAAGAGAGATGGTTTTCACCAATCATGTGCCCCCAGTGTCTGCAACGTTTCTCTACCCAACAACCTCCGTAAAAAACCATACAGACAGGCCAGCGCAGGATTTCAGATAGCTATGATGTCAAAAACGGGAAGGGTCAGGATCCAATATGTGACACGTTTTCAGCAGAGACATGCCCTCTCGCTCTGGCATATCATGTCCAGGCAATACATAACGTTCACACAACGTTACTGCAACGTTCACAGTCAGTTTCTTTGCATTCATCTGTGCTTAACAGAAGGGCTCCCAATTCAACATCCTCCCCTGCATCTCCACCATACTGTGCTATAGAGCATGAGTCAGGGGTTCAAAGGGACAGAGAGGGGTGCAACTCCCTAGTGAGGGTTTGACCTGAAACAGACTAGGGTCTGTCCTGGGGTTTGCATGCGAACATCTACCCTCAAAGCAAAGCACACAGCATTTTCTGAGCACACTCATTACATTGGAATTAATTCCAAATGAGCTACAATTCAGGAAGGGGAGAGAGGCGGGAATTGAACTATTTGCACACACTGAACGGGGCAAATGTGAAACAGTTCTCATATGAATCGAATCAAAGCCCAGCTGCCTGCTATCTTTTCAACATGCCAGAATCTACAGTCAGCTGAGCCATTTGTTTCCATTACAACGCGACGCTTTGCCTTCTGTAACACACGCTTCCCAGAGGCACTGACCTCTTAACTCCCACAGAAAGAGTCACCGATAATAAAAAGTGACTTCAAAATGAGGACATCAATACCGGACAAACTGCATAGGATAACGTCGCCAGCCGCAGTGCATTTCTAGTAAAACAGAAATGTTAACTGCACCATTTGAGACTGAACAGATATACATTGCGATAACTGGGCTGCTATATAGTCACCGATCCTTGCAATGGATTGTGGGATAGGAGCAGTTAGTGAAAAACATGCCAAACACAGCTGGCTCGGGAGCAGAGAGAAATGAAGACATTCATGACCACTTGTCATTTTCAGGTTCATGTTTTTTCGATCCTAGCGATCCTATTTCCCTTTACATCGTTTGTGGTGTTTTAGTAGAATTTGAGGGACAGAGGCAACATTTCTAAAATATAGCATACATAGTTATTTGATACTCAAAGTTTTAAAAAAAGTAAAAATAGAATGCACACACACACACACATACATACAGACATACATACATATATATATATACATATATACATACAGTATACACACACGCACACACACACATAAATCTTTGGTTAAGAAACCCACTTCCGGAAAAGGGCTGTAATCCATTCCGAAAACAGAATGATTGTATATTGCGTGTTTGTGTTCATTCATGCAACTCAGCATATAGACATAACATTCACTCTGGCACCGACACTTGGCAGTGGGAAAACTGTGCGACTGTGTGGCTGTGGAGAGGGGGGTTCGGGGGCACCAAGGGCAGCGAGTTCACTCTGTATGGCCCCTGTGGGTCAGGGCTGGGTACGCTGGGGAGAAGGAGAGGGGGGCACTTTCTCTTTCTCCACTGGCCTGCAGGCAGCTGTTGCTGCTGCCTCGTTAGGAACATGGGCCCTGGGGCCCTCTGGGTAACGCATGTAGGAACGTACAGTCTAGTGCAGTCATAGGCCCACATTTTCCTTGAACCCAGTGACTCCCACATGCAAGTCTGTGGCTCAACGTTATTTATCTCTTTCATATCAAATCCTTCTTCGGGACGGAGGGGATGGGGCAACTGAAGTGGTGCTCAGGTTGTGAGTGTGTGTGCCTGCATACATTGTGAAGTGTGTGTGTATGTGTTCGGGGGTTTGGGGGGGGTTGCGTGTGTGAGTGAGTGTAGGGGGGTTTTGTGTGTGCATATGTCTGTGTATGTGTGGGGGGGAAGGATGTGTGTGTGTGAAGGGGTAAAATCGTGCCTATGCACTGTGTATACATGTGTGTGTGTGCAGTGGTGTTATGTCTGTGCATGTGTGTATGTGTGTGTGTGTGTGTGTGTGTGTGTATGTGTGTGGGTGTGGCATATGTGCCTGTATGTGTGTGCATGTGTGTTCTCCTGTCTGTCCTGGCCCCACGATGGAGGAATGACCTCCCCGTGGAGGTCAAAACAGCTGAGACACTGACTCACTTCAAGCGACAACTGAAGACTCACCTCTTCAGGCTGCACCTCTCCCCACCTCTCCCCACCTCCCTGTAATCTCTAAATTAACTGTAAGCTTAGGGTTGTAACTAGGTAGCTGTTTCGTAGGTGACTTAGTTAATTCACTCGTCTTATCTACTGCTTGTATTTTTGCATAGACTGCGTTGTTGCTGTTCTCGTTTGTGTTGGTATTAATCAGTTTATCCTTCAGGGTCCAAGTTGAACTATGCGGTTGTTCCCTGCACTTGAAACGGTACTTCTCTCTAGGGTTTTCGACACACTTGTTCCTGGTTATGGTTATACACTTTGTTGTACGTCGATCTGGATAAGAGCGTCTGCCAAATGCCTGTAATGTAATGTAATGTGTGTGTGTGTGTGTGTTTGGGGGGGTGTGTGTGTGGGGGGGGGGGGTGCTTGTGGTTCAGGGCCACTGATCTGAGTAAGAGAAGTATTTTCTGCCTTGGATGTTGAAATCTTGTACATTCCCCACATCCATACCCCACCCCCCTTCCCCTGACACCCCAACCTCTGCCTCCTACTCCCTCCACCCAGCATAGTGCGCTCCGTGTGACTCACTGTATCACTCCCCAGTGATAAGTGAGCTGTGGTCTTAGTGCCCCCTCCCTCTTCCTCCTCCACCTCCTCCTGCCTCTCTCCCTCTTTTTTAACAGTAGAATCAAAGGTTGAAATAACAAGGGTCTGGGCTGGTCTGTGGTCAGCCTCTCTGATTCACCATTCTGGGAAAGGGCTTACAGCGGACAGAGGGGGGGAGGTGTGGGGTGGAGAGTGGGGGGGGGACATAGAGAGAGGAGGTAGAAGCCTCTCATAACCATTCTCACTTCCACTTCCACTGTCCTCAAGCTCACCCAAACCGCAGTTCCTCTGTCACTGCTGACCGGTCGCAAGCCCACAGACGTCTCAGACCTGTGCTCCTGAGAAGGCCCTCATACAGTCGGCTGAGAAACCGCGCAGATCACTGATCCCAGGTCCCTGTGCCACTGCAGCTGATCCACAGTGCAGGCTACGGTGCAGTTACCTGCTGCATGGCCGGACTCAGGTTGGACGTTGCTTTGGCGAAGGCCAGGCGTACACATTCCAAAGCTCTCGGCTGCATCGCCGGAATCTCCTCCGCACTCGGCCTCTGAGCAGGACACAGTCGTCCCTCTCACAAGTTCAGGAGGACATGTGATCCTGAGGCAGCCACTCAGGAAGGCTTATGAAGCCAAAGACTGACAACCTGTGTACATTTTGCAGAAGGAAATAAATGGAAAACCATCATCAAGAAAACAGCCACTCTGGGTCAACATCTCTCTGGTTCAGACACATTAGCGAACTACACTGTACAGCATCACTGTTCAAATGTGTAACTGCAGCTGCCGAATATTCAGAAACCCTCTCCAGTAAAAATTTTAGAAGCTTTTAGGCAGGGTTAGAGGGTTTCAAGAGTGATTTCAACAGGGCCTCCTTCCAGGACAGAAAGCACACAGCCAAGTGTCAGGGTCACCATTCTGTGAGAGTTGCCAGCCTTACACAAGTCGTTCTGTATACATATAGAGTGTAAGGGGCAGCATGGTACACTGCATTCAGTCAAATCAAATGATTAAATAAGCGGCAGGTCAAATAAAATGATGGCGATGATGTTAATTGCAGCTCATGTCAAAATCATATTTAAAAAAAACAAGACATACATCTGACAAACTTCAATATCAATGTCTCAATTTTGGAGGTTTGAAGTTCATATTATTTTGGAATTTGTTCTATCATTGTTGCCTCTTGTATATCTAAACGTTCATAAACTGTCATTTTAGCTCTTGACTGCTTTGCCATCACCTTTTTGCAATGTGACAATAAAGCACTTGAAAAAGGAACAGAAGAGAAAAGGGGAGAGGTGAGAAATTTATCTCCCTGACTCCAGATGAGAGGAAGTAAAAAGTAAGGGAACAAGACCCGTCACGACTGGTCACTTGCTAAAATAAATAAACACAAAAGGGTGTAATTGCTGTTGGATTGAACCAAGGCTACATGGGTCTTCATCAGACAAAGTATAAGGGCATTGTGTTTCACAGTGTAACTAGGCAACCTTGACTGGGGTAAAAAGCATCTGAAGATCTGCAATGACAAAGCAGTTTGGTGACAAGGTGGGGCCTGACATCTCATTGGCCAACTGTGCCCTCACAGGAGCTCAGAGATCCGCAATGGGAACATCTGCAATGTGTCACGCCTGCAGTGTGTTAGCACCACCCAGCTGCATTAGTCCTTCTGAGAGAGAGAGAGAGAGAGAGAGAGAGAGAGAGAGAGGAGGGAGAGAGAGAGAGAGAGAAAGAGACAGAAGGAGAGAGAGAGAGAGAGAGAGAGAGAGAGAGATAGAAGGAGAGGGAGAAAGAGAGAGAGAGAGAAGGAGAGGGGGGGAGAGAGAGAGAGAGACTGGAAGGAGAGGGGGAGAGAGAAAGAGACTGGAAGGAGAGGGAGGATAAGGAAAATGAACAGATCATCACTGAGTATGAGCTAGGGAGAGGAAGTGACTGTGATGCGGACAATAGACGGTTATGAGCCATTCCCACACAGGGTTACAGCACAGCGCCATTGCAGGGGCTCAGACCTGCAACAGCACAGGGACATTAGGCTGACCATTCACAGGCTTCTCAGACTCCTGAAATCAACCCTCTCGAACAAAGGACCCAGTATACTCCAATAAAGCTCTACAGCTGGGCCCAATGGCTGAACATGAACTGCTCCATCCTGGGGTCCAAACGCCTCCACCATGGGGTCAAAGTACTCCACCACAGAGCTCAAACTGCTCCACCACTGAACCTGAACTGCTCCACCATGAGGCCCAAATGCCTCCACCCCAGGGCTCAAAGTACTCCACCAGAGCCCAGACTGCTCCCACTGAACCTGAACTGCACCACAACAGAGCAGAAACTGCTCCACCACAGGAGCCAAACTGCTCTACCACAGGACCCAAAGTGTTCCACCAGAGGACGCAAACCTCTACAGACCCCGTCCTTTCAAGCTGAGCACCAGCCCGAAAAATCCAACACATGAACTTGGCCTCAAGGGGAAACAGAGGATGGAGCCGTTCCTAAACACAAATACCAAGGGAGAGGAACAGCGAGTGGAGGAAGAAAGAAAGGAGAGGAAGGAATTTGTCTAAATTCACATTAATACAAATAATCAGTGAGATTCCAACTGCAGCACGCTGAGAGAAGGAAACTTTCCAGAGATCTTTGGAGGTTGGGGGGGGGGGGGGGGGGTTGGGGGGAGAGGTACGATTGCGCGGGGCTCCTGAGCTGCAAGTTTACAAGAAGGGCAGCCAAGCACTGATACTGCGCAGTACCAGGGGCAGAGAGATAGAGATAGATAGAAAAAGAGGTAAAGAGAAGAGAGGGAGAGGGGAGAGGGAGAGGCAGAAAGCAAGAGAGAGAGAGAGAGAGGAGGGGTATGGGGGGCGGCTGGGGCTGCAGTGGTGCTATTTTAAACACAGCCCTGATTATTCCAGACCCAACAGCCAACTGCCTGGGCATACATAGCTTCAGTCCAGACTCTTCAAGGCAGACCCATTTCACTCAAAGCCTAAAAAAGGAGGAGGAGATTTTAAAAAGAAAACGTGCGTGCATGTATGCAGGGAACACACAGAGAAGTGGGCAAATAAAGGAACTGGTGGATGAGAACTGGACTGAACTGCATGGCAAGCTGCCTGCTCACATTTTCCGGTCTGTCTGCCAGGGGGGAGGGGTGAGGGGGGGGCTGGAGGCCTTGCCCAGATGCCCCCAAACGACTTCCCACAAACAGGAGACCCGGAGGCTGGGGAACCCACCGTGGGCGAGGGGGTGTGGGGAATTGAGACCGAGGTGACCAGAGAGGGGATGGGGTTGGAGAAGTGCAAACGAGGGAAAAAGAGAGAGCAAGAGAGACAAAAGGAGAGAGAGAGAGAGAATGTGAGAGAGACAAAAGGACAGAGTGTGAGAGAGAGTTTTAGATTTAGCAGAAATGGGATAAACTAAATAAAGAGAAGTGGTGGGGGGGGGGTTAACTAGGGGGAGTGCAAGATTTAGAAGGAGAGAAAGAAGTACGGGAGCAAAGCCTGAGAGAGGATTATGACTGAAAAACACTTCAGGTTCACAGCTGTTTCTGCACTTATACATCCTGCCGGCCACACCGAGCCTCCTCACACAAACACACGCCACGATGACTGAGGACAGGCCGGGGGAAGCTCTGCCAGGGAAGCTCTGCCGGGGGGCCCCACGTTCGGAGGGTCGGAGCGAAGGTGAGGCCAGACCATCCCGTCCGCACGCGGACACGCGCCGTCAGGGCGCACAGCTGCACTCGGCCCTGGGAGCGCGATGTAACGCACCCAGGAGCCAATGGCCTGAGAGAGAGAGAGAGTGTAACGCACCCAGGAGCCAATGGCCTGAGAGAGAGAGAGTGTAACACACCCAGGAGCTAATGGCCTGAGAGAGAGAGAGTGTGTAACGCACCCAGGAGCCAATGGCCTGAGAGAGAGAGAGTGTGTGTAACGCACCCAGGAGCCAATGGCCTGAGAGAGAGAGAGTGTGTGTGTAACGCACCCAGGAGCCAATGGCCTGAAGAGAGAGAGGTGTGGTGAAGCCACCAGGAGCAATGGCCTGAGAGAGAGAGGTGGTACGCACCAGGAGCCAATGGCCGAGAGAGGAGAGTGGCGTAAGACCACAGGTAGCCAAAGCCTGAGAGAGAGAGTGTGTGAACGCACCCAGGAGCCAATGGCCTGAGAGAGAGAGAGTGTGTGTAACGCACCCAGGAGCCAATGGCCTGAGAGAGAGAGAGTGTGTGTGTAACGCACCCAGGAGCCAATGGCCTGAGAGAGAGAGTGTGTGTAACGCACCCAGGAGCCAATGGCCTGAGAGAGAGAGTGTGTGTAACGCACCCAGGAGCCAATGGCCTGAGAGAGAGAGTGTGTGTAACGCACCCAGGAGCCAATGGCCTGAGAGAGAGAGTGTGTGTAACGCAGCCAGGACCCAATGGCCTGAGAGAGTGTGTAACGCACCCAGGAGCCAATGGCCTGAGAGAGAGAGTGTGTGTAACGCACCCAGGAGCCAATGGCCTGAGAGAGAGAGTGTGTGTAACGCACCCAGGAGCCAATGGCCTGAGAGTTTCCTTAAACTGAGTGAGGAATCTGTAAAGCATCAAGAATCATGGCCAAAAAAAGTACAAAAAAGGAAAGTTAAAAAGACTTCACACAAAAGGGGCAGAGCTAGCTTTCATCAGAGTGTGCTGATAACATTGTGTAACTAATCGCTGCAAGTAAATGTAAGCCATACAATAGTTTGAGTTAAGCACCAACTGCAAAATACTGGGGCTGAATGAGATGCTAAATTTAGCTGGACTGGCCAAGGGTATAACAGAAATGACAAAGAAGGCACTGTCAAAAAAACGACTGAAAAGGGAATTTGGAATACGGGGGAGGAAGGGGTGACAGAGGGAGGATTCAGAATCTCCCCGTCGGGCTCAGAGTCCTCCCTCCCGGCCAGCCGTGACCCATCTAGATGCCCGGATGCAGAGGGGGCCTGCTCTGGGGGGGCCGAAGGAAGTTTCATGGGCTCAGAACGCACTTTAAATTATGGCTATACGTATTCTGCTCCAACTAGAGGAGAAAAGAAACAAGCAGTGACAAAAATATGACTCTGCGGTGTTGCTTTGACAGCACACGCAGATCACCTCCTCTGTAACCACACCAGCAAAAAAAAAAAATCTCCTGCTCTCCCCCTCTGGAGCAATTCTGGGATCTTAACATGGCCGACGCCATGTCTGAAAGTGCTGATCGAGCAGTAAAGCACAACTTTCGCTCCCTCTGGGGACGTTTCCCAAATTACCGCCGGGACTGTATCAAAAGGGCAGATCGGAGCCGCTCTGCTGGATCAGACGGCTCGTCCATCGCCGCGACGCTCGCAGCGCAGAGCGCTTCTTCCTGCGAGGCTCGGCCTCCGCGCACCCGCAGGGTTTCAATAACGCCGTCAGCGAAGGAAACGCCGAACAGCTCTGGCCCGTACGGGGCTGAGACTTAATGACTGGGCCTGGTCTTTCATCCAAGTGGAATTATCATCTGGCCTTGACAGTGCCAAGTCCCTCCAGATAGCCCAGCGTTTTGAACCTGAATCAAACCAGGGTCCATCACATAAATCACCTTCACAGAAGCTTTAAGAAAAAAAAAAAAAAAAAAAAGAAACATTTTTTGCTTCCTGAGCGGGGCTGCGTCACTAGTGACTGTGTTTCTATTTCACTCTTCCCCTCTCCCCCCAAAACAGAAAGCACAGCACCCTGCGGCCCCCCAGGATCAGGGCCGAGGAGCCCTGGGCCTCCAGATGGCCTCTGCATGGCTCTGTTCTCCGCGCTGGTCCGTGTGTCTCTGGGCTCTGGGCTCCGGGCTCCAGGCTCCAGGCTCCAGGCTCCAGGCTCCAGGCTCCGGGCTCCAGGCTCCAGGCTCCGGGCAGAGCAGCGAACTCCAGCCCCGCGGCCAGCCGCAGTCGCCAGCCGTTCGGAGGTGATCTCCGGAACGGGTGTAGAATATTGTCAGGGGCGTATTTCTGGTATGAAATATGCATGTGTGTGTGAGCAGAGGAGAGGTGAGGGGGAGGTCAGCGCTCTCTTTGCCGCCACAGACTTGGACCAGGCCCAAAACTGGCGGGGCAGCCGCGCTCTCGCTCTCCCTCCTCACTCTCTCCCTCTCTCTCTCTCTCTCTCTCCTCGCTCTCCCCCTCACTCCCCCCTCCCCTCCCCTCTCCCCCTCCTCTCCCCGGGCCCCTCGGCTCTTCCCGCCCCCGCCCCCGCCCCGCTGCCTGCCAGCGGCGGCCGGGGAGCTGCAGGATACGCACGGCCTCGTCTCGCCAGCTCCGCGCTGCTCGCGCGTCCCGTCCGCTGCCGCGGAAAAGCAGCGGAAAAGGCGCTCGCTGCTCATTGGTCTTTGAGAAGCGCGTACCGACCAATCACAGCAGGGGACCGGGGCAGGCAGGAGTGCAGAGCTACAGGAACGGGCTGAAGTGCCGGTGCTGTAGCGTGTGCAGCCTGCCGTTAGAGATGGGGAGGGGCCCTCCTGCCTGGTCCAGCGGGGCCACGGGCCACTGGGTAAAGGGGGGTGCAGGAGAGAGGGGGCTGAAGAGGGCACTTGCTTTCGCCTCATTTAAGCAGTATCAGAGTTAAAAATGGACACCAAATGCAGAAGGCAGAGTGAAAGAAGGATAGAGCAGCATTTAAAGTGACAAATGACCAGGTTACGCTGGAAGAGAGTTTAAAATAAAGGAGCGTATATATCTTTTTTTTTTTCTTTCTCCAAAGCCATGAGGTCTGTGCTCAGGGCAGTGCACTGACCAATAGGCAAAAAAAACATTCTCCAAAAGCATTTCCTCTTAATTTACTTTACTCAGACAATATTATCCTAAAACGCGTATTCATTTTGTTTGATAAACATATACAACCCGTACTGCACAAGCAAATACTGACTGAAAAAGGAAACTTGGGCTAAATAAAGTACTTTCCAAACAGCAAAGCAGTTCAAGCGAAAAGAAAAGTTTACTGGTTGTGTGTGTTTACTCCACCTGCTGCTCCTCGTGTTGCGGACGGTCACAACACCCTCGGTTGCCAGTGCCGCTCGGCCCGATCCCTCTCGGAGGAGGAGTTCAGGGTTGATCCGTGCATTTTGTGGTGAAGCGCGGCTCTGTTCCAGCCTGTTACGGGCTTCAGTGCGAGCACAGCCTGTTCTTCCCGGGAAGCTTACAGGGGTTTTCCCCATGTCTGGCAGTCCACCGCCAGGCTGTACTCAGATCTTCTACACTTGAGATTTCTTCCCATTGGGGAGTTTTTTCTCGCCACCGTTTGAGGGTTTTCGCCCCACTAGTTTTTTACCTTATGTACCTGCTATTTTGGGGGTTCAGGCCTGGTGTTTGCTCTGCTTGCTCTTTTTGCTCAGTCTCTTGCCTTGCTACTCAGTAAAGTGTCTTTGTGACAGTTCTCTGTAAAACGTGCCCTACAAGTAAAATTGAATTGAATACACTTGAATCTTTACTTTAAAAGTGTTTTTCCACTGTTGTCTGTACAGTGTAGTGCTGGCCTTTTCAGGGTTGCGCAGAACTCTAGTTAGCACTATGTGTTTGTGTACATCCCAAAAGGTGTGTTGCGCTATAATTTGATAGATTAAAATTGGCAGAAACCAATTATTTCAATTTAGGTGCAAGTCTTACGTATATGAGGTAATGCAATTATATTTCACAGAAATGTTAATATATATTATACAGAGCAGTCCACAAGTATTTGGACAGTGATACAATTTGTGTTGCTTTGGCTCTGTATTCCAGCACCCCGGATTTGAAATGAAACGATGAACATGAGGTTACAGGGCAGAAAGGTGCATTTATATCCATATCAGGTGAAACGCGTAGCACCTGCAGCGTAGTCCCCCTCCATTTTGAAACATGGAAACGTGTTTTTGCCTCCTGAACAGCTTGAATTCTCCATGGCAAGAATTCAAAACGGTGCTGAAAATATTACGAAGGGATTTGGTTCATGCTTACTCAAAAGCATCACACAGGTCCTGCTGATTCTTTGGCCACACAGAGGTGTCTCTATTGGATTGAGGTCTGGGGATTGTGTAGTCCATTGGAGTGAACTGAAGTCACAGTCGTGTTCGTGGAACCAGCTTGAGATGGTGGTTGCTTTGTGATGTGGTGCATTATCCTGCTGGGAGTACCCACACAATGTGGACTGTGTGCTAGAGATACACATGGTCAGCAACAATGCTTAAATATGCCGTAGCATTCAAATGACGCTCAGTTGGAGCCTAGTGTGTGCCAAGAACACGTTACCCACACCATTACACCACCACAAGCAGCCTGCACCGTTGACAAAGGGCAGGATGGATCCAAGGGTTCATACTGTTTATGCTAAATTCTAACCGACACAGCAAAAATCAATATTTGTCAGCGCAGGCAACATTTTCCCAATAACTAACCATCCAGTTTTGGTGATCACACGCCCACTGAATACTCACCATCCTGTTCTTACCTGACAAGAGAGGAACACGACGTGGTCTTCTGCTGTTGTAGCCCAGACAGGTTGGATACGTTGTACAGTCAGAGATGCCCTTCTGCACACCACTGTTGTATCCGGTGGTTATTTGAGCATTTTTGGCCTTTCTGTTAGCTTGAACGACTCTGGCAATTTTCCTCTGACCTCTTTCAATAACAAGGTGTTTCCACAGAACTGCTAACTGGGTGTTTTTTGCTTACCGCAGTTCTATCAACTCTAGTACAGCGTGTGAAAATCCTACCACGGTCAAAGAGGCTTGGGACCAGGCTTAGATCATTCTAATATTTGGTCGAACAACAACTAAACCTCTTCACCATGTCTACAGGTTATAAATTGAGCTGCAGCCACATGATTCACTGATTGGAGGAGCAGGTTATTTGCATTAACGAGCATGTGTAGCTAATCAACTGATCAGTGAGTGTGTGTTTTACACACACGCATACACAAATATATGAGAGTATATAACATGTAACACACGCATGCATTAAGCTTCTTGACATTTGTCAGTAGCCATAAATATTTTTGTCAGGTATGTTGATAAAACCAAACCCCTGTTGACTCATAACATCTGCAGCAATTCCACAATGACCACTTTTTCTTTTTTTCTTTTCTTCAGCAGAATCTGTGTGTGTGTCACATGGCGAGAACTTCTGAGAACACGCAGGGGTACAGCACGCAGTAATGCGCACAATGACTTTATGCCCTCCAAAGCATGCGCTGGCACATCCGCGGAAGCTCAATCAATGTTCAGTTGCATAACAGAGTTTTGGAACACGACATGTCAGTGACCTACTCCTAAGCAATTCTGGGTAGTATGGGTTTGGTAAGAAAGCCTGATTGCAATATCCATTCCCCATTTTCACCACTAAGTGTGTGTGTGAATGTGTGTGTGTTTGCATGTGCGTGGGCCAAGAGGGTTTCATAACCTGCTTGTGTTTTTACCGCCAAACGAGCGTGCGAACGCAAGTGAGCAGAGAGACCTCCAAACGAAAGTGCGAACGCAAGCGACCAGAGAGACCACCAAACAAGCGTGCGAACGCAAGTGAGCAGGGAGACCACCAAACAAGTGGATCGCAAGGACAGAGAGACCACCAAACGAACCAGAGAGACCCAAGAGTGAACCAGAGAGACCACCGAAAAGGTGCGAAGCAGGCAGAGAGACCTCCAAAGAAACGTGTGGATGCAAGGGGAGGAAGGGCCACATGCGCACACGCTCTAGTGCTGCTTTGGCATTTCAAGACAAGCAAACGTGTCACACCCTACAGATTGATTCCAGCCTTGAGCACACCTCTCTCTCTCTCTCTCTCTCTCTCTCTCTCTGTCTGTGTGTGGAGAGCCTCAATTATTTATAAGCCTCGGGCAGCTAACATGAAACCGATAACCCACATGCTATTTTTACTTCATTTCAAAGGAACAAATACTAAACTGTGGAGTTCCAAGCCGCCTGCAGCGGTCTGGGGTGCAAGCATGGCCCTGGGCTGCTCACGTTGTCAGAGAGCAGCCTCTGTGAAAGAGGACCACACGAGCAGCCAGAGCCCCAGGCCGCTCGGGGGGGGGCGCGCATGCCGCAGGACCGCGGTTGGGCTCAGTCCAGGTTCCCACATGCCAACCGGTCCCCGCCCTCCGACAAGAGGACTGAGAGACAGGTCGGCACAGAGAAAGCACACGCAGCGTATAGACGAATGCACAGGCACATACCCACATGCAAAACACACGCTAGCACACACGCACACACACACACACGCATGCATGCACACGAGCACACACACACACACATACACACACACAAAAAAAGGGAAGAGGAATTTCTATAAAGAGGCAGCATTCTTTCGAAGGTGGATGAATCAAACGGGTTTTTCATTTCTCACCAAGGCTCCGAATCCTTTGTCACCTTTCCATCCCCCCCTCGCCCGTACCAGATGATGTCAGCGGTCATAATAATCAGCGACACGCTTCAGGGGGAGAGGGATTTATGAACCTTTCATCCAGTCCTAATGCTCTGGGATCTAACGGGAAACACATTCAATCAATACAGCCAGCGTGGCCTTTTAAAGGAGGCGGGGCGACCTTTCACGCAGCGCGGATCGGGACCGTCCCGCAAAGCCCACGAAAATGACTCACGGATCCCAGGGGATTACACTTACAATGGTTTTATTTGGAATATTAAGACAATGAAGCATTAGCCAAGCACCGAGAGTGACAGCTACACGTGAACACAAAGTGTGTCGCATCATATGGTTCTGCAAATGAAAAAAAAAAAAAAAAAGATATACTGCAACGACAACGGAAAAAAAATTATATCAACTTAAGTAACTAGCAGAGAAGTGGGGTAGATACACAGATGGGCACCAAGAGAGAACTGTGTACATGATTATCAAATCATACTTTTGAAAAAGTAATACTTTCCAAATCCTTCCAAACTGGCGGCAGTGTTTAAAAAAAATAAACAGTTTAAAAAAAGGGACAGAGGAGAGAGAGACAGAGCGAGATTAGTTTGAGTCGTGCGAGCCCCCCGTGCCCGAGGGAACAGAGCCTCGGGTTCGAGGGGCTCGCCCCGACAATCGAAACAAATACGACGCTTGGGAGACACCGGTGCTGGAGACTGCCCTGCATTAGTTCCCATCATTGTCAATTCCTGTTGCCATGGCGCCCACATCCACAATTGTGCACATACAGCATTTAAAGTGACAGAGGATCGCAACCGTGGTTACGTTACACTCTATTGCATATCAGGGAGAAGAACTTTCTTTTTCAAAGTAACAAAATAAAAATCAAAGAAAAAACAAAAAATCTTTTTTTTTTTTACATTTTTTTTTCTCTGTTTGCATATTACACCCTCCTAAATAAGCATATTTAAACATACTGAACAGAAATGCATTTCCAAGTTGTGTGGGTCAAGTCTGTACCAGGGAGGACCAAACTCCAGATCCCAAGTGGCCCCCTCACTGGAGGCAAATATTCTAGTTACACGCTTTCCCCTAATAACTACAGACATAGGTGAGAACAGGTCATGGGTTAACACAGAAATGATCACTTAAAGACATTTCAAAGGGAAATGGCGGGGTTTCTACTGAGAGGTTCAGCCGCAGCTGGAGATGGGTGTGGGCGGAGTTTGGGCTGCCCTGGTTCCAGACGGCGGGGCGATGGCCGAACCGCGGCCCGGTTCTCACCCCAGAGGGGAACGGAACGACAGCGTAGTGCCCTCCACTCTGGCGCACTCCTCCGTCGCTCCCCCCTTTCAGTTCACCTTCGGGTCAGGATGTCAAAAAAACCTCCCCCTTCAGAACTGACCAAGAACCTCCTGGATCGCATACCCAGAATAAATACATTTTTCCTTCTTTTTCCCCCATTTTGAAAAACGGGAAACGGCAACTGGATGAGTGTGTGTGAGGACGTTTGAGGATGGTTTAGATACTGGTCACAGGTGTCATAACGGCGAATGCATGCACCCCCCCCACCCCCCTACGTGCACCCCTCTGCCCCCGCACAGGTGTTTGTGCAAACCTCATAACAGCACAGCGAGCACTCCAATCAGCCAGTCAGAGCTGATGCATGATGGGTACTACACTGTGTCACCACCAATAAAAAAGGGAAAAGCTGAAATTCTCCAGGACCAACGGCATGACCCCCCCCCCCTAAAAAAACACAATTAAAGTGCCATTAATTCATTTTTAAACAACATCTCCCATCTCCCCCACCCACACACACGTGTGCACACACTGCCCCAAAGTGCTGTTCTCAATAGCACGTTTTGGAAGTCGGATGTTACGTTTCAACAGAGAGAAGCACAGCTCTGGTTTTCTGTGGATCCCTGTCCCCCGTATCCCCAAACCAAACGGCCATTTAACGGAGAGGAATCAACAATGCCTAACAGTTACCTTTTCTGTAAACTCAACTTTTAGAAAAAAAAACAACAGGTTGCTGAGGAGGTGAGAGGGAGAGAGGGAGGGAGAGAGAGAGAGAGAGAGAGAGAGAGAGAGAGAGAGAGAGAGAGAGAGAGAGAGAGAGAGAGAGAGAGAGAGAGAGAGAGAGAGAGAGATCTGTGTGCGCCCAGATTGGACCAGCAGACACATCACGCTAAAAAAAGCCCCAAACAGAGCAGGCCCTTTCAGTGCCGGGCTAAATTTAGACCAGCGGGGTAAATTTAGCAGTCCGATTACCGCCCGGGGGGTGCGGGGGGTGTTGGGAAAGGGGGGTGGCCGTGGCGAAGTGGCGTGGGACGCAGGAGCGGTCACAGGTGCGGCTGCTGGCAGGAAGTGACCAACGCGCCCAAGGAAAAGGCTTCCTGTCCTAAGGTGTGTGAGCGTGTGCGCGTTTGTAAGCGTGAGTGTGTGTGCTCGTGCACACGTGTGCGCGTTCACAACTGAACTCAAACGCACCGCGAGCGAGGCCAGACCAGAGCGCGAGGCCGATGCGGGTGTGCGTGAGCACGAGCCTGCAGCCTCTATACCGCACACAGCAGTGATGTCATCATCACACCTCCCCCACCATTACATCAAATACAGCGCATTTCCACATCTGTGCAAACAGACAGCGCTGAACGTGCCTTCAACAGGTGCCTCAGAGCCAACGGACAGCACAGAACGTGCCTTCAACAGGTGCCTCAGAGCCAATGGACAGCACAGAGCGTGCCTTCAACAGGTGCCTCAGAGCCAACGGACAGCACAGAACGTGCCTTCAACAGGTGCCTCAGAGCCAACGGACAGCACAGAACGTGCCTTCAACAGGTGCCTCAGAGCCAACGGACAGCACAGAACGTGCCTTCAACAGGTGCCTCAGAGCCGTTCTAGTCCAACTTGAGGTGTTCACTGACCGAGTTCACAGACTGAGGCCATGGCACAGACGTGTTTTAGGCGTACTGACCCCGGCTCTCCCACCCTCAGGGTGGCGCCGAGCGATGTAATCGAGCGCGGCAGCCATCCTCCCCTCCCCCTCATCCCTCTCCCGCAAAAAAAAAATTCAAATAGGAGCAATTGTTTCTTACTGAGCACCAAGGCTGAATGGGCATGAAGCAGAGTGCTGTAATCACGGTAGGGGGCAGCAGCCGGGATGGCGGGAGGTGGCGGGGAGGGACGCGAAAAAGAGGCACTTCTCAGCACCCATTGGGCCAGGCCGCTTCACGCAGAGCCAATCGGCCAATCCGCACCACCGCAACCTCGGTGGGCGGAGCTCTGTCAGGCTGAAATGATTAGATAAAATTTTGAAATGTTACCATTACAATACACGCACGCACACACACACACACGCACACACACACACACAGAAATCCGAACACGATTCAGCTCCCTGGATAGCTTATGGGTGGCGAGCCGCGAGACGGAGGCGTGAGGAAGAGGATGTCGTCCCTCCAAACGGGCTCGCAGGATTGCGGGCGACAGCCGTCATGAACACAGCCTTTGGTCACTTGAATTCAGAGAGCGCACGCAGGAGCGCACGCGCACGTTACATTGCACCAGTTCGGTTTCATTCCTCTCCACGACCACCGGGACACAGACAGCAACTCAATCCGGCACCAGAACCCCCCTGCTGACACGACGGTGTGACCTTTGACCTGTGACTGGAGACCCGGGGAAGGACCCCTGGAAAACCGCCAAAAACAAGACTCCAAAAACGATTATAGTCAGTCCTGCACTCGACATGATTACTGATCAAAAGCACTAGAATCATTAGCTATATCTTAGGAAAAAGTGGGGGTGTACATCAAGGGATGTTCCTCTGTCCATCCTGACTGGATGGATTAAGTTGCCCCATGCTATTCAAGTTTCGTTTTATTAGTGCACAGGTGAGTTTTCACATGCTAGCTTTTGGCCTCTCGCCTCAGAGACCGGGCCGAGGGGGGTGAACATCACAGGACGTCCCAGAGGACATTCCCTCCGCTCTCCCCCCTGGACCAAAAATCTCTCCGTATCCACGCCCGTCTGCTTCTCTAACTGCGGTGATGCAATCGAGCAGGAAATCTAATATCTTAGTATTAGATACAGCAAACGAGTTTCTTTTTTGTTTTTTTGTTTTTTAACTGTCACCATTTTCCAAATCAGAGGAAAACGGAACCTACTGTAAAACTACTTAACTGCGAACAGATACAGAGAAAAACAGGACATTATGAAGCAGGTGCTGAGCCCACCCACGTGAGCAGTCAGCACCCCCCAAACCCTCCGTGCGTGCAGTACAGAGGTCCCAATAGTAAACCGTTTTCCGTGTAACACGCTCTCTTGAAATCGTCTGAACGCGACTGACCTAATCTGAAATCACACAAATTGCTTATATGCTGAAGAGAGTTTCAGGGGGCAAGGCTGAACAACAAAAATCATATTCTAAGAGGATGTGGAGACCGGGGCTGATAAAACAAGGGACCTAACTACCAACCCCCCCCCCCCCCCCACCCCCGCCCCCCCCCCCCCCCCCAGGGCCACCGCCATCATTCAGCTTCTCCACAGAAGGCCCCACTGGGAGGAGAGTTGTGTGTGAGAAATACGTTGTGAAAACCTAAGGGATCTAAGGGTTTGACCAACCATTTCTGGCTCAAGGGGGGGATTTTGACTTCTGAGAGACCCCCCAAAAATAGCACCGCTGCAACTTCCTCGCCGACAGCCACAAAAAAGTATGTGCACCATGAACCTTAAAGAGCCGCGCACTTAAATGTTCTTTCTTTAAAAAAATATCCGCGTGCCTCTTCACTTCTTCAAGGTCCTATAGAATGTGATAGAGACTTTTCTGCACCTTATTACGGACACGGCGCCTCATGCATCCCATAAGACGATATTCATACTCTCTGCACCAGAGGAAGTCAAATAAAATCAGTTATCAAGGCACGTGGTTTCCGCGGGTTCCGTTTCCTGATACACAGTCTGACGTCATGCTGGACTGTGGGCTTTGTGTGTTAGTGCTGAAACACAAGTTGGATATAATTTGGCAAGACCGCTCTTACTGTGAGAGAAACTGTGCTCCGAATCGGTTTTTATTGTTTTTTTTTTTTAAAGCAACTATGGTGCTCCATTTTGCTGCATACCATTCCAGCCCTTCTTCCCGAAAGCCAAACAGGAAGCGGGCGATCCATCTTTCCAAAAAAACTGCAAGCAGTACGCACAGACAGAGAAAAAGACAACTCGGTAAAAAAAAAAAAAAAAAAATACACGTTTTTTCTGGACAAGGTGCTTTTGACAAAAAAGGACATTTTGGGGGGGGGGGGGACAAAAAGAATCATGTCCAGCATGAAGGAAGAGAAACCTGTGATGGAAGGCTTGATAAAAGACTGTCAGGGGGATATGATCTTGAAATGAATGATCTTTTTCTCCTACAACTACAGTTACACAGTCATTACTATAGTAATGAATATTTCCTATTTTTAATGAGTAAAACAGACGCATTCGCCTTCGTTCCTTTTAGTTTTTAACCAGGCTAAAGGAGTCCTGCCTCACAGATGCCGGTACGTTATGTACATTGCCTGCAGCTAAGCAGAAGCAGAGGACTCTGGCGCAACACGGCCAGTCTCTCTTAGCATTTAATGCCTCAAACCGAGGGCCAGATATCCAGAAAGCAGGCAGAATGAGCTGCAAAGCTGACACAGCAGAACTGACTGACTTTGGGCTGTCCCTGTAGTGCACTGTGGTTCAGAAACAGCGGGCCCTCTCCGTGTGTGTGTGTGCGCGTGTGTGCGTGTGTGTGTGCGTGTGTGTGTGTGTGTGTGTGTGTGTGTGTGTGCGTGCATGTGTGCGTCTGTGTGTGTGTGTGTGTGTGTGCGCGTGTGTGCGTGTGTGTGTGTGTGTCTGTGCGTGTGTGTGTCTGTGTGTGTTGTGTGTGTGTGTGTGTGCGCGTGCATGCGTGCATCTGTGTGTGTGTGTGCGGGCCTACTGATGGTGGTCCCTGTGTGGAAGGCTGCACGTTGCCCTTAGTCAGCACTTCAAAGGGTTTGAAAGCGAGTCTGCTCCCAACCCTCCCACGTAATCAGCGGGAGCTACGGAAAAAATCAGCTGCATGCTAACGAGTTCAAAAAAACAGGTAAGACATGCCGTACAATGTCGATCAATCTGACCAAGCCGGTGTCAGCTTTACTTCCTGGAACTGGCAGGAAGCAGGAAGTAGCAGGGCCCTGTAGCCAACAGTGTGTATTACTGTGCCTGACCCCGCCTCCTCCTGCTCCCCAAAGCCCGGCTTTAAGAGAGCGGCCTGTGCTGCGCCTCGACGACTCCAAACCAGACCCTCGGCTGTTTCCGCGTCCTGTCTGTCCACCGGCACAGCTCATAGCACAGAGCCCGCGCCTGGCGCAGGTCCGAAAACAGCCACGGCCCAGGGACACAAAAAGAAAAGAAAAAAAAAGCACACAAATGTTAAGAATTTATAAATGCCCCATTTGCTCTCCTACAAGTACTCAACATCGTCTCAATGTTTAATAAAAAAAAAAAATTTTAAAAACACTTTAAAATTTCTGAAACCAATTGGAGCCTCATAGTTGCTTTATCCAAGAGTGGGTACAGAAAAAACCGGATGAATAACACCCAAACTGTACAACACAGGACAAAAAAAAACACTGAAAATAAGTGTAAGTGTATGTCTGTATTATTATTACTGGAGCCCAAGCAGTGAAGAGGAGCATGCTGGGAGTTAGGCAGGCAGAAGCTATGGGAGACGGAGCGCAGGTCGCCAATGGCGATCCGCTCTTAAAACGAGCTGGACACAGAAGAAACGTGTGCTTGCCAGAGAGCGTATACGGTATATATGCTTATATGTACTCCGTGTGATGTAAGTAATAACTAAAATGATAAGAGATTATAACGTATTTGTCTAGTTTGTACCCTCCCCACCCGAGCCCAACCCACCCTCCCCGCAAAAAATTCCCCACAGCTCCACATAACACCCCTCTCTCGTCCACCCGTCCCCCCGACCCACCCCACCCCCCCCGAAAATGCCCGTACAGAGCAGTCTGCAGGTGATGAACAGGTATGCACACTTGTGAGTTTTTGCTTTGCTTCGTAGTCCTCCTGACCGCCAGCAGATCGACCCCCCCGTCTCTATTTGATCTTGAGGGGCTCCCTCTCCAGCCAGCGCACGCGCACTTTCTGCTTGTAGTGATACTCTTTGAGGAAGTCCTGCAGGGCGGAGGGCAGCGGCAGCCCGCCGATGCCGTCGTAGGTGGTGCGGCGGCAGATGGCGGCCCGCGCCAGGTGCTGCAGGCTGAAGGGGAAGGTGCGGTGCAGCGGTGCGGTCAGCAGCGGCTCGAAGAACATGCAGGAGCTGGGGTCCTTGTAGTGCTCCAGCAGGCCGGTGACGGTGGACGCGTGGAACACGCAGGGGTCGTGCGCGTCGAAGCTGAAGTTGTGGTTCCACTGCTCGATGCGCGCGTGCAGCGAGCGGTTGTAGCGCCGGAAGCTGACGGAGAAGAGGTAGTCCTCCTGGGCGGAGTCGCGGAGCAGGAAGGTGCCCTCGGGCTTGCCCTCCAGCAGCGCCTCCGCCTCGTAGCGGTCCATCACGCCCCAGTAGCAGGGCAGCCCGCTGATCTGCAGCAGGTCGGGCACCAGGCAGTGGATGTAGTCGATCTGCGTGTGCACCTTCCAGGGGCCCTGCCGGGCGGCGTGGCCGTCGCCGGACGTGTGCCGCTGCTTGGGCCGCCGCGACTGCAGGCACAGCGTGGTGGAGTCCTCCTCCGAGTCGCAGTCTGCGGGGAGCGGGGCCGCCGCCGCCACCGCCGCCGCCAGGGCCACCGCCCCCCCCGCCGCGCCCCCCCCGCCGCCCAGCCCGCCCCCGGCCCCGCCCTTCCCCTCCCCGGACCCCTCGCCCATCCCGGGGGCCATCTTTGGTCCCAGTTTGTACAGGGAGGTGACCTGCGCCGTGGCCTCGAAGGAGTGGATCTGGGCGTTGGGCGGCGGGTCCACGCCCTCCTCGATGCTGAGCCGCCGCCGCTCGCGGAGCCGCTCCTCCTCGTCCTCGGGCGAGGGCCGGGCGGGGTCGAAGGCGTCCAGCAGCGTGCCGGAGGACTGCGGGCTGACCGGCGCCGTGTGCTGCTTGATCAGGTGCCACTTGTGCGCCAGGTCCGAGCCGGGCGGGAAGGGGCAGGTCTCCAGCATCAGCTCCGTCAGGTGGATCTTGCGCTTGGAGGCGAAGAGCGCCTTGGAGGGGCGGGGCCGGGGCCGCAGCGGCAGGCACAGCCCCACCGTGTCGTGGATGCGCTGGCGCAGCGAGCGCCCGGCGCAGGGCTCCGCCTCGTGGGCGGGGCCGGGCCCGTAGCGCCGCTCCCTGCGGGGCAGCCCCCCGCGCGTGCGCCCCAGCCGCTTGTCCGTCTCCAGCGAGCTCTGCGTCTTGGTGGAGCACGAGTGCTTCTTCTTGCCCCCCCAGGGCGCGTGGCGGGAGTACGAGTCGCGGCGGGCCAGGGGGGCCGCCCCGGGCCCCCGCGCGTCCTCGCTGTCCTTGTCGATCGTGATCTCCACGATCTGCGGGATGTCCGTCACGCAGTTGTGGCCCCGCCTCCCCAGGGCCTGCGGGGGGGCGTCGGCCACCAGGGGGAGGGGCGAGAGGCTGCGGGCGGGGCTGGTGGCCCTGGAGCCCAGGGGCTCGCCCAGGCGAATGCCCCGGGCGGGGTCCACCACGCAGCGCACGTCGGGCACCTCCATGGCGCCCTCGCCACGCCCGCCGCCCTCCGAGTGGAACAGGGTCTGACACCGGCTCTTCAGCGTGCTCCACATCCTGCCAACTCTCTCCATCTACCAGGGCCCGAGACCTGGGGAGACAGAGAGAGAGAGAGAGAGAACGAGTGAGAAAGAGGCCCAGGGCCAGTCTGATGGGGATTAGGGTACTATGATGTCACACTATGATGTCACACTGGCAGCAGGTGTCATTGATGGCCTGACTATTTATTAATTTATTTATTTTAAACTTCCTGCCCTTGTTCCTGTTGCAGCAGGCTTATTTTCCGCCTATTTATTTATATTTATTTATTTATAAGTAATACCACCCCATTGGATATACGCAAGTTACAAAAACTTCAATGCGCAATAGCTTGTTCCAAATAACGTGAATGTCGATAACAAAACAGCTAACAAGAAACTAATCCTCATCTTCCTAGTAAATGCATCAAGAAATCCCACAAATTAACATGAACTCCAAGCGCTGGCAAGCCAATGCTGCAGCCAATTCCTGACCAGTGACCACAGACTAGCTCAAGGAGGCAAGACTTTAAATTCCAGAATGAATATCAAGGTCAATCAGAAACGATTTAACGATACTTAAAAATGCCTTCTCATTCATATCAGCATAGCCAATTAACTTCAGGCACAATAGAGGGAAATGTGAGGAACACCCAGGTACCCCGTGGCCGTGGCTTCTGGAGAGTCAGCTCTGGTTATCAGCAAAGCAAATAAAAAAAACCCCATTCCAGGTCCTGGGAAAAAAAAGAGGCTGACAAAATGATATTCATGAATAGGGAATCAGTTATGACAACATGCATTTTTCATTTCTTTGATGATTTATGAGCCAATATCCTGTGTTAATGAGACCGTGTGTGTGTGTGTATGTGTGTGTACTGGGTCTGCTAGTGCATGTGTATAAATTCCTGGTCTCTTCCTTTCTTTGCATGCATGTGGTGTGCATGTGTGACTGTTTACATGTGCATGTGTGTGTGTGTGCATGAGAGAATGTGAGCTTGTGTGAGTTTGAATGTTTGTCTGTACGTGCGTGTGTGTGTGAGAGTGTGCGCTTGCGTAATGCGAGTTTTGGTGTGTGTGTGTACGTATGTATGTAACACGTTTGTGTGTGCGTGCGTAGCGTGCGTGTCTGTGCGCGTGTGTAAGAGTGCGTGAGTGTGTGCGTGTGTATGAGAGTTTGTGCGTGTGAGAATGTCCATGTGCGTACGGGACCGAGAGTGTGAGAGCATGTGCATGTGTGTGTGTGTGGGTGTGTGAACAGGAGCGAGTGTCTGAGTGTGTATGCACGTGTGCGTGAGAGTGTACGTGTGTGTGTGTGTGAGAGTGCGTTTTTACGGGAGAGAGTGTGTGTGCGTATGTGCGTGTGTGTGAGTGTGTATGTGCGTGTGTGTGTGTACAGGAGCGAGTGTGTGTGAGTGTGTATGTGTGCGCATCTCCTCCGTTTGTCAGTGGTAATTGGGGGAGGGGGCAGAGAGGGTGATGTGTATCCAGGCAGACTGGCAGGGACGCAGGGCCGGGGCTAAAACTGGACCCATGGATGAGCTCCCAGCTGAGCTCCTGGTATGCACTGGAACACAGTGCCAGCACTGAGCCTGATCCAGCACTCTTCCCGTTCCCAGCCTCTTTACTAGGAAGCCAAGCAAGCGGGGACACACACTTCTATTCTCTCTGACTGAAACGATACCTGTGTGTGTGTGTGTGTGTGTGTGTGCGTGAGTGTGTGAGTCAGTGTGTGTGTGTGTGTGTGTGTGTGTGAGTCTGTGTGTGTGAGTCAGTGTGTGAGTCAGTGTGTGTGTAGGTGTGTGGGCGCGCGCGTGTGTGTGTGTGCGCGTGTTTGTATTAAACCTGATGGAGAAGTCACAGATCTGTGATTTATTTTTTTGACCTGCCATAAAGAAATCCCTGCAGGAATTCCACTGACCAGGCAGTCAATTTCTGACAGTTCAGTTAAATTCTGGCTTTAAAATAGAACAAAAAAAAAGTAACTGGGGACCTACAATTCAGATAGCAGGTATCCTGGAAGGAATCAGAGGGTCATCTAGTTCCCAGACCAAAAACAAATAGAGAAATGTTTGCAGTGGATCAAGCTCTGTTGGCAGACACACAGCCAGCTATACTGTCCAAAGCCATGGTGGGAACTCAGAGCTGCACGTTTACTATGGTAAAACAAACTAGAAATTTACATGCCAACATCAGGTCATAAGACACAGCTTTGTCTGCTAGCTAAAGTCAGGCATCCAGCAACAGCAATATCGCCTAGCAAGGCAGTCTGTCGGGCAAAGAAAAGTATTCCTCCCCGACTGCTGGCTTGCAAAGCTAGTTATGCGGAACGTGCCAAAATGAGCAACTTCAGGCCTTAGGTGACGAGTGCAAAACTTCTGGGAACTTTTATTCACCGGGGAGCACAGTCCCTTTTGTGCTCCCATTCCTTGAAAAAGGATTTGTAAATAAAATGCAGTCGTGTCTCTGGAACTCTAATGCAATGCACGTGAGAGCAACCAACCTGGGTTCCAGGATGTGGACCGGAGAGGCATTCTGAAACTACAATTCTGAGAGGAGGCCTGACACACAGGACCAGAGACAATCTTTACTGGCTGAGCTTAGTTCCTCGACAACTTCACAGCTGGTAGTTATTCCCGAAAAAAGCGAGTCCTCCCCGGTCCCACCGTAGAGGGTCTGAGGGGGGTAAGCCACGAGAGGAAGCCTGCGGGGGCCACAGGGAGGCCGGGCTGACGCCTCCACACCCTGTGATTTTCATGCAGCATTAGTCATCCGGCCGCGCTCTCTGAGAAAATAAATACCTCAGCGTTTGCGTCGACGCTGGCTGCCTGGGAGCAGTGTGCTGTGCTAAAGGACGAGTGTGTTACAGAACGAGTGTGTTACAGAACGAGTGTGTTACAGGACGAGTGTGCTACAGGACGAGTGTGTTACAGGACGAGTGTGCTACAGGACGAGTGTGTTACAGGACGAGTGTGTACAGGACGAGTGTGCTACAGGACGAGTGTGCTACAGAACGAGTGCGTTACAGGACGTGTGTGTTACAGGACGAGTGTGTTACAGGACGTGTGTGTTACAGGACGAGTGTGTTACAGGACGAGTGTGTTACAGGACGTGTGTGTTACAGGACGAGTGTGCTACAGGACGAGTGTGTTACAGAACGAGTGTGCTACAGGATGAGTGTGCTACAGGACGAGTGTGCTACAGGATGAGTGTGCTACAGGACGAGTGTGCTACAGGACGAGTGTGCTACAGGACGAGTGTGCTACAGGATGAGTGTGCTACAGGATGAGTGTGCTACAGGACGAGTGTGTTACAGGACGAGTGTGTTACAGAACGAGTGTGTTACAGGACGAGTGTGCTACAGGATGAGTGTGTTACAGGACGAGTGTGCTACAGGACGAGTGTGCTACAGGACGAGTGTGTTACAGGACGAGTGTGTTACAGGACGAGTGCGCTACAGGACGAGTGCGCTACAGGACGAGTGTGCTACAGGACGAGTGTGCTACAGAACGAGTGCGTTACAGGACGGTGTGTTACAGGACGAGTGTGTTACAGGACGTGTTGTTACAGAACGAGTGTGTACAGGATGAGTGTGTACAGGAGGTGTGTGTACAGGACGAGTGTGCTACAGGAGAGTGTGCTACAGGACGAGTGTGTTACAGGACGAGTGTGTACAGACGAGTGTGTTACAGGACGAGTGTGCTACAGGATGAGTGTGTTACAGGACGAGTGTGCTACAGGACGAGTGTGTTACAGGACGAGTGTGTTACAGGACGAGTGCGCTACAGGACGAGTGCGCTACAGGACGAGTGTGCTACAGGACGAGTGTGCTACAGAACGAGTGCGTTACAGGACGTGTGTGTTACAGGACGAGTGTGCTACAGGATGAGTGTGTTACAGAACGAGTGTGCTACAGGATGAGTGTGTTACAGGACGTGTGTGCTACAGGATGAGTGTGCTACAGGATGAGTGTGCTACAGGATGAGTGTGCTACAGGACGAGTGTGTTACAGGACGAGTGTGTTACAGGATGAGTGTGTTACAGAACGAGTGTGCTACAGGATGAGTGTGTTACAGGACGTGTGTGCTACAGGATGAGTGTGCTACAGGATGAGTGTGCTACAGGATGAGTGTGCTACAGAACGAGTGTGTTACAGGACGAGTGTGCTACAGGACGAGTGTGTTACAGGACGAGTGTGTTGACCAGGACGAGTGTGCTACAGACAGTGGTAAGGATGTTACAGGACGAGTGTGCTACAGGACGAGTGTGCTACAGGACGAGTGTGCTACAGGACGAGTGTGTTACAGGACGAGTGTGCTACAGGATGAGTGTGCTACAGGACGAGTGTGCTACAGGACGAGTGTGCTACAGGACGAGTGTGTTACAGGACGAGTGTGTTACAGGACGAGTGTGTTACAGGACGAGTGTGCTACAGGACGAGTGTGTTACAGGACGAGTGTGCTACAGGACGAGTGTGCTACAGGACGAGTGTGCTACAGGACGAGTGTGCTACAGGACGAGTGTGCTACAGGACGAGTGTGCTACAGGAGAGTGTGTTACAGGACGAGTGTGTACAGGACGAGTGTGCTACAGGACGAGTGTGCTACAGCGGACGAGTGTGCTACAGGACGAGTGTGTACAGGACGAGTGTGCTACAGGACGAGTGTGCTACAGGACGAGTGTGCTACAGGACGAGTGTGCTACAGGACGAGTGTGTTACAGGACGAGTGTGCTACAGGACGAGTGTGCTACAGGACGAGTGTGCTACAGGACGAGTGTGTTACAGGACGAGTGTGCTACAGGACGAGTGTGCTACAGGACGAGTGTGCTACAGGACGAGTGTGCTACAGGACGAGTGTGCTACAGGACGAGTGTGCTACAGGACGAGTGTGCTACAGGACGAGTGTGTTACAGGACGAGTGTGCTACAGGACGAGTGTGCTACAGACGAGTGTGCTACAGGACGAGTGTGCTACAGGATGAGTGTGCTACAGGACGAGTGTGCTACAGGATGAGTGTGCTACAGGATGAGTGTGCTACAGGACGAGTGTGTTACAGGACAAGTGTGTTACAGGATGAGTGTGCTACAGGATGAGTGTGCTACAGAACGAGTGTGTTACAGGACGAGTGTGCTACAGAACGAGTGTGTTACAGGACGAGTGTGCTACAGGATGAGTGTGCTACAGAACGAGTGTGTTACAGGACGAGTGTGTTACAGGACGAGTGTGTTACAGGACGTGTGTGTTACAGGACGAGTGTGTTACAGGACGAGTGTGTTACAGACGAGTGTGTACAGACATGTGTTACAGGACGAGTGTGTGTACAGAACGAGTGTGTTACAGGACGAGTGTGTACAGGACGAGTGTGTACAGGACGAGTGTGTTACAGGACTAGAGTGTGTACAGGACGAGTGTGTACAGGACGAGTGTGCTACAGGACGAGTGTGTTACAGGACGAGTGTGTTACAGGACAGTGTGTTACAGGACGAGTGTGTTACAGGACGAGTGTGTTACAGACGAGTGTGTACAGACGAGTGTGTTACAGGGCGAGTGTGTTACAGAACGAGTGTGCTACAGGACAAGTGTGTTACAGGACAAGTGTGCTACAGGACGAGTGTGTTACAGGACGAGTGTGCTACAGGACGAGTGTGCTACAGGACGAGTGTGTTACAGGACGAGTGTGTTACAGGACGAGTGTGTTACAGGACGAGTGTGCTACAGGACGAGTGTGTTACAGGACGAGTGTGTTACAGGACGAGTGTGTTACAGGACGAGTGTGTTACAGGACGAGTGTGCTACAGGACGAGTGTGCTACAGGACGAGTGTGTTACAGGACGAGTGTGCTACAGGACGAGTGTGTTACAGGACGAGTGTGCTACAGGACGAGTGTGCTACAGGACGAGTGTGTTACAGGACGAGTGTGTTACAGGATGAGTGTGCTACAGAACGAGTGTGTTACAGGACGAGTGTGCTACAGGACGAGTGTGCTACAGGACGAGTGTGCTACAGGACGAGTGTGCTACAGGATGAGTGTGCTACAGGATGAGAGCGTTACAGGCTTACCATAGGCACAGTCTTAAAAAAAACTTTTAATTTCTGCATGTGAATTCTTTCCTCTCATGCTTGTTTGCCTTCATTTAGCATTTCCCGGTGTTGCTGCTATGGTTGTTGTCATAATCCAGTCTCGTGTGAAATATTGCGACTGTCATGTTTACGCTCAAAGTCTTTTTCTTTTTCAAAAACCCCCCCCAAAAAAAACCTTCACCGATTGCCAACTAGGTCACCAAATTAGAAAGGGCAGTAAAATCCACACAGCTTTATGGGATAAGCAAATCACATAATGGTGCCATCGGGAACCAGGGGCACGGAGGACGTGCCATCCAAACCTCCCTCAGCTCCACGTAGAAAAAATAAAATTAAAATAACAACCCAAGGAGCCGGGCCTCGCCCTGCTCATTCCACACCCAGATCACTTAGAGCCGTGCGGAAAAGGTGCTCCTCCTCAGGGCTGCCGGGTAGTCAGGCCGGGAACAGCGGGCATCTGTTCTTAAAGAGGGCAGGGAACTGAGCGACAACGCGCCGAGCGGACTCCCAGGGACGACATGTCCGCCACCGCGGGGAGCGGTACGCGCGCGGTCAGTAGCCGCGGTAACGCGGGGAGTAGTACGCGCACGGTCAGTAGCCGCGGTAACGTGGGGAACAGTATGCACGCGGTCAGTAGCCGCGGTAACGTGGGGAACAGTATGTGCGCGGTCAGTAGCCGTGGTAACGCGGGGAGTAGTACGCACGCGGTCAGTAGCCGCGGTAACGTGGGGAACAGTATGTGCGCGGTCAGTAGCCGCGGTAACGTGGGGAACAGTATGTGCGCGGTCAGTAGCCGCGGTAACACAGCCCACTGCAGCCTCATCGCGGATGCCAGAGTCGCTGAGAGCACTAGCAGCAATTACTCAAGCAACTTTAACTCCAGAACACGCGGTAGGTCTCTACAGCAAAATGGCACGCGGCTGCAGCTTTTAATTTGTTGCATAAAAATGAGAATTAAAAAAAGATGTACTCCATGTTGAAATGACTCAAAGCCAGGGATGGGGGGGGTGTGTGAAAGATCCCTGCTGTTCAGAACAGGAAGTGCCTGCTCCTTATTAGGCTGAGGCAGGAAATGGCAAAACTGGGACTACGCCAGCAGCAGGGCGGGTCCTCGCTGGAGGACTGTGGGGGGGGGCTCTAGACAGGGATAGGGTGGGAGGGGCTTTAGGACGCATTATTATCTTGATCGCTTATTCACCCCACTCATTTTCTCTTTTGTTGTGTGCAAACTCGTGAATCTATTTAGTGGAAGGGATGTAGCCATCTCAATGAACCCTAACAAATGCATCTCCTTCGGGCATCTTGGGGGGCTGAACTAGCAGGAAAACACCCCAAGGAAACCAGCACACCCCCCACACCTTATTTTATTTATTTTTACTTTTATTATTTCAAAATTAATTTTATTTTCAATGTAGATGTAATGTGCACAGTAGACTGCACTAGAATAAGCTCACCTTCTGGGAATAGTCACAAGGCAGAGCTAGTTTGAATACTGTTACAAAACAGCCTATGCTTTCAACAGCAGAGTAGAAACTGTGAAGAAAATTATGAAGCAGTACCAAGCACGCACATCATTCGCACAATCGCGGTTACGTTGCTATAGAAACGAAAGCCCTCACCTTGCCCTGTGCTGAGTAATGAGTGACATCACTCAGCACATCCATATAGAGTTACTGCCTCCCGGGCCAAAGGCCTGGAACCCTGAGTGCAGACGGGCACAGTGTTCCATTCCAGCATGCGTGTGTGTGTGTGTGTGTGTGTGTGTGTGTGTGTGCGTGTCCGTGCACGCACCCAAGTGAGACTGCGACTCCAATCCCAGGCTTAGGTGACCACCAGCTCAAAAAATATAGGAAAGTCACAGGCATGTGGGTGCGCACACACACTCTCTCACACAATTACACACACACACACACACACACACACACACACACACTTTCCTTGCACACACTCGGCAGGCTCCATACCTCATGTGAAACCCCAGTGTAATCCTGGGCGAATCCCCTGTCTGGCACTGACCCTGCTTCATGAAATCAGTATAAAGGTTAGAGAGCCGGACCAGGCCTCTCAGCTGGTTCATCAATGATCCATTTTCATATAGTTTAACTACTGCTCTCCAAAGAACAGCAAAACTATGGAAACTGCCCTCCTGCCTCAGCAATACTCCCTAAATGAGTCCTAAAGCCTGAGCCAGCACAACTCCCACAGCTTCCATCCCTTCGCCCACCGATCTCACAGGTCCAGTCAAACCCAGCTAGTTTCTGCTCCAAGACACCTCTGCAAGGGCCCCATCACTCTGCTGAGGGGAAGAGAGAGCCCTGAAACGCACGGGCCCACGTACGCACACAGGGTCCAGCGCCATTGTTCTAGAGAAACCCGCAACTGTTCCTCCCATTCTCTCCAAGTGGCGGCACCACTTCCTCTCCAAACAGGAAGCGCCCTTCCGCAATCTCCCACCCCTTGCGGCGGATGGCAGAAAGAGAAAGTACCACCTGCAGCTCCTCTGCGGTTTAACAGCCTCCCAGTAACCGTTGAGACGCGATGAGAGGAGTTACTGACATGATCCACATCGCTGCCCTCAGCCACACACCCACCTGACAGAGGACACGTTCTTACAAAACCAGCTGCTCTACCCCATTTACCTAGTTATATAAACCTGTTTAAGACACGTACTTAATCTCTTAAAGATGCCTCGGGTATGTTAAAAGGACAATGCTGGGATATCTATTATTAATAATAATAATAATAATAATAATAATATTATTATTATGAACAGTAACTCAAGACAAATGAAAAACAAGACTAATTGGTTACTTTCAGAGCTTTTAGCATTTAAGAGTCTCTCCATAAATGAAGGGGCTCACAGGCCCTTTTAGATAAGCATTCTATTGCGGAGATTGTATTTGTGAATATCACAGAATCAGGATCTACTTTGCTAGAGAAATAAGCATCTAAATCTACGTGCATGCAGTTTCACAGTTACATTTCCTTCTAAGGCTTCAGAAAAAAGTTACAATGTATCCTGAACAATCAGTAATTCAGTCATGAAAAAACAGTGTATCGATTTATTTAGAATGAAAAAAAAACAAATTTTAAGGAACTGTTTTTAAAAGACCCACTGAAAGAAATAAATATTGTAAAAGAAGCAAATAAATAAAGGAAAAGCTGTAACTCATCAGAACCGATAACCACAACACCACTCCTAGCCTACTCCCCCCACTCCGTGCTTACACACATCACCTTATGGGCTCTACAGCCCCATTTTAGCATTTGTTCCTGCAAAGTGATGTGTGCTAACTGGAAGAATCACTTGGGAGTACATCTCCTAATTGGGATGCATCAAATGAGCTCCTAAATTTTTCAACCTAGGGGAGAGAGGCACAGGGTGAGAAAGAGAGAGAGAGGAATTAAAGGCTGTCAGCTACAAGGACTGCAAAATGACAGATGGACTGAGACAGAGGCCAAACTAACCGCAGTGCTTCAACCACGCCTTTCATTATTTGCAATTAACTTAAAGCATCGCAAAACACTCTCAAGAAAAAGAACTATATGAACCAGCACATGTGGGGGTGAGGGGTGGGGGGCTGCCATCGTCGAGTGCAAGAACATCCAGGGCAGTTCTTCCGCTGGAATTTTAAAGCACACTCCGGCTGCTAGCTCATAAGGCAGCACTCGCAGGTCCCCATGGCATTCTGGAGGAACAGCCCAAATATAGCTTAGACTCCAGCGCCGTTAAACAGGGACATGCAAGCGACTCCAAGTCTTATTAAACCCACGCAATCGCGTCCAAGGACTCACTCCCATGTTCGGCCAACGGCTTTGGGCAAAGCAGCAGCGGATCAATGGAGTGGTGCAGCGATCCCGGGCGAGAGGTTAAACCGGCAGTTTATTTATAGTGCAACAATTGTCCACATCGGCGAGTTGGACGGATTTTCCTGCGCGCACGTGCGCTGGCTCCATGCTTCAGAACGGCCTGTCCAGAGCAGGGTACTGACGCCGGCGCCCAACGGACAGGACAACTGCGTTCACTCTACAGCGCCCTTTTCCACCGAACAGAACGGACGTATGAAAGTACGATTACGGCTTTATTAATATCATTTAAACCACCAAATCCTCCAGCACCCACCCCCCCCCAGCAATGTGGCAGACATATCCACAGCACATTGGCCGTATTTCTTCACAGGAGGGCTAACCACACGTCGCCGCCGCCACCATTTTCTCATTTTCCTCCCTGTGTCTTCAATTTTAAAAAAGCTCGAGCTCAACAAAAGAGAGAGGGAGGGGTATCCTTTCCTCAGTTCTACTCCCTGCGGCCCCCGGGGGGGTGAATGGGGGGGGGTTTCTCTCTGTGTGCAGGGCCTACCGCTACGCCGGATCGGCAGATAAGGAGCACACACAAAGAAAGGGCAGCGGTGGCAGCGACCTCATCGGCTGGAGCACTGGAAACGGCACGTAGAGCCACAGAGCACGCGGTGCTGGGGGGGGGAAGACGCCGGCAGGGGCGGGGGCTGGGGGGCTGGGGGGCGGCCGCGGTACCGCTAAGGACAGAGCTGAACACTGAAAACATTGCAATAAAAGGAAGGAAATCTAGGCCCTCTCAAAAAAAAAATTAATTAAAAACTTAAAGAAAGAATACTTTGCCCAATGGCTGTTTTGGAAACATCAGACCAGCGCAGACTCTCTGCCCCTTCAGTACCCTCCCCTGTACTTTGGCGGGGGGGTCTGGTGCTGCGTGCAGACCAGCCACACCGCGGCCTACCTGACCCGTGCCCGGTCGAGCGTCCCTCACGATGCCTGCCAGAATTTCATCACCTCTCAGCACTGACCGGCGTCTCTGCTGCTGGGTCATTTCATAAGCACAGCCCAACCCAACCCCCCAAAAACACTGAAGCAAATAATCATGCTCTGAGAAGGACAGCCGTTTATCTGCGACCGCTGCGCGATCACAGACATTTCCCCACAGCGATAAGAAGCGCTCGTTCATTGGTGAAATGATCTTACGCCATTACAGGGAAAATCCACAGCGACAAAACTCAAACCGATTATATTTTTTGGCAGCTGATTAAATCAATCGGCCTGATTGATTGTTGCAGCCCTACATTAAATGCTCTTTGGAACTGAAGTGAAACCCCGCCTTCAAAACAAGTAACCTATCAAAGGCTGGCATTCGGTCAAATACATTAATGTAAACCCTGGCCTGTTAAAAACCCCGCCCCCTGGGGCTCCGGAGAACAGCCAATGAGACTCGGGCCTGAGGGCCTGAATGCCCACAGTGGACTGTGCCGTGATGCGGTCCACAGCCTGTTTACATTCTCTCTTCTGTGAATAAGAAAAAGAACTGTAACTTAATCACAAGTTTCCAGCTGAATGTCTGTCTGCGATGACTTACGGTCTTTGAGAAAGAGGAAAACCCGCACGCGGGCGGGCACAGGGGGGCGGGGAGGCGTACCACGCCAGGATGGCATCTGCACCGTGTCACAACTACTTTAAAGAAGTAATAGTCACAAGAATATAAATAATGTGTGGTCTGTCTTTTCGCTTCTCGTGTGTTGTACTGCACTGCACGCCAAGTCGTTAGCTAAACACCATAGAAAAACTATGCTAACGATAAACACAACCGTCATTTACTTGTCCTTATTGTTATAACCACTTAGAAACTTAAGTAGGTCACAGGAGCAAAAATATTTTGTGGAGCAGAACAAACCAACAGGCAAAAAAAAAAAAAAAACATAAAACAAACGAGACTAAGTCACAACAGACAATTGGAGTACGCTGAAATAGGACTTCCACCCGTCACTTGTGATCATACTTTCCATGGAGCTTGACGATACCCAAGACAAAAGCAAACATGTGCTCTAGAGACAGCCACATTTAAATAAAGGTGGACTCTGGAGTTTCACAACGAAAGACAGGGCATAAATGAGCCTTTATGGAGTCAGCCCATGTGTGTGTGTGTGTGTGTGTGTGTCAGCTCTAACGTGTGGGCAGATGGGTTAGTCTACTTAAAGACCCGCAGCTGGTGTGTCAATGCAGAGGACCACCGGTCATGCATTTCGCAGCACAGAGCAGCAACCTGCCAGCACAGATTAGATTACATTTTACTGACACCATACTCTAACACAGAGGTTCTGCAACTCCTGGGGGTTGCCAAACCATGCTCGTTTCTGTCACGGCCAATATCTTGATCAAGTTAGGCCGCTGAAAGCGCGTTTGAATTCTAACTTCATTCTGTACGTTCACTTCACTGACAAAATGGAGGTTTGGCTCATTGCTGTTCGCACGGTTGAACTCTTTTGGTTCTTTTTTCCGTTTTAGTGACCATGGGGCCACACTTTCAGCAACCAGAGCCCCGTTAATTTCACCTGCCAGTCTAAAATCAAATCGAAGCGTCTTTCAAAGGAATCATTTGCCATAAAGCACATGGCAGAAGATTAAAGCATCCATCTTCAACTGATTCAAAGTCCAGGGACATGAATGTGGAACATCTACGCCTCAGGACCTACAAAAGCACGTAGTAACGTGACCTCAAGAGGGCAAATCACCAGCAGATATTAAGTGTCTAATTAAGGACAATTAACAGCCCATTACTATTTAGAGGCTGCAATTACGAACAAAAACCAGCATATGCATGGGTCCCCTGGAATTGAGTCTGAAAGCCCATGCTCCAACAGCACACAACATTACAACTGTCCCCTTGTTACCTTTTCAACCCAAATGCAAGCACAACCAGCTGCTTATCTTCAAAGGCATCAAGTATCATTCTACAATGAATGAGATTATAAAATGATATGCATAATACATCATATAGTGCATTTAATAATCTCAAACCATTGAACGTATAGGGGTGGAGCTCACCACATCCTCCACCAGCCAGATTGCTCCAGTACACACGAGGGGGAGGGAATTATTAAGCCAATTACGCGGCGGAACAATCGGAGCTGCAGACTGAGGAATGCCAGTGCTCTCTGGGGGGCTGGGGGTCAGGGCATGGCCGTGCCCCGTGGAAGGCTGCGAAATCTCACACTTCCTAACCCCCTGGCCTGCGCCTTTGGCATTGTGTTCAATCCTTTCAGCATTAGTCTGGGAGGCGGGGAGGGAGCGAGGGAGACAGTCAGAGACAGACAGACAGACAGACAGACAGATCACAAGGCCTAAGCATCCGAGCCGGAACTGATGGAAGCCAGTTTTCATGACAATTAACCTGCATTGCCATTTAGCGCGGCATAAAATATGAACGTACAATAACCCCGGCAATGACATAACCACACAATAGTCCTAAAGGCATCACAAAAGCACCGACCACAGCTGCACACATCGCAAATATACACACGGCATCCTCATGCGTTGCGGCTCAGGAGCTCCAACCGGAAGTCAGAAACATCACACCAGCAAACCAGCGAAGGTAACTCCGGTTCAGCGGCACCGTTGGCCTGGGTGTGGACAGACGGGCCCTTCGACCCGCTCTCACAGAAAGCGGCTGCGGGTTCGCACCCAGCCCAGCAGCGCACAGCCGCACGTTCACAGCGCCGCTTCGCTTGGAGGGGCTCGCGCTTCATTTCTGCGGCACGCTTCCCAGCCACACCTGAAAGCGCACGTCTGAAGGTATCTGCAGAGATACGATCAGCCCCGCTAGCTGCTCGGCTGCGATCAGCAGAGGGGTGAAACGCAGGTCAGCGCCGGCCCCCTCTGCCCGCGAGCCCGCGTGCAGCCCAAACCCGCGAGCGGAGCGCACTTTACGAGACGGTCCGTTCAAGTTCCCCATCAGGAGGGCAGCGAAGCGAAAATAATCATGTGATGGTGCAAGAGGGACGGAGCGGTAAAGGGGGTGGAACAATACTCAAGGCGTGGGGGGGGGGGGGGTGAAGTCCAATTTCTCAGATCATCCCCTCACTTGTGAAAACCACAGCCACACCTAAACCGTCGGAGAGACAGAGTGTTAACCACAGAGGTGTTAGTCAGGTCTCTGCCTTCTCAACTGCTGAACACAACACAACCTAATCATGGCCTAAAGCAAGGAGCCAAACACGTAGCCCTGAATAACCTAAAATAGAATTAGTAGTATAGCTAAATTTATAAATTTTTCCATATATAGAGCAAAAGAGAGTTTATAGTGGTGGGGGATTCAACTGACAATCGTAAAAATTTAGTTCATGCCCTCATTTCTCATTATAAAACATTTTTCTCCTGTACAAGTTGAGGGAGTGATATGAACTGAGAAGCACACAGACTAGGTGTTCAGTTTTTAGACATTTAAAGATTAGTAAAGTACTACATCTTATTAAGAATCCCGTACATTTTTTAAAGAGGAACTCAAGTTGTGATTTTGGCTCTTTTCTTCAAAGAAAAAAATGCGAAAAATGTGATTGGGGTAGCTCGCGATATTAAACAGGGGTGTATCTTGGCAGTAACTCGCGCACTTTTCCTTCCTCGCTCTCATTCAGGAGATTAAAAAGGCGGTGGTAGCAGGGACAGTGGAAAAAAATGTGACCGGTTAGGTCATCAACAGGAGACCAGTGTAGCTCGTAAGCACTGCAGGCAGCTAATGTTAGACTGCTGCTCGCACTCAAATTCAGAATCATCAACTATAACGCATTGCTCTTCATCCTCACCTCCACCGACTCAGTTTGTATGGGTTTCCCACTGAACCTCACACTCTTCTTTCCAAACCTGCAGCAGAGACTAGTAAGGCCTACCCGACCGAGCACTGCCATGAGTCCCGCAGGTGTTGTAGCAACTTTGTCAAACTAGTTTCTGTGCAGCTAGCTAGCATTAACTTTCCTCTGAACAGACAGCGTTGTATAGCCATAAACACAGTAATATTTCCAGTGTTCACTCAAATCTTAATGGATATAACATTTGGTCCCACATTCCAGAGTTGGACCAAACGTAATCTTCTAAGAGTTTAATTAACACTGTTAAGAGTTTGAATTGACACTGGACATTTTACTGCGCACAAAAGACAATGGACAGACTATCAGCCAACTGAATCTACTGGCTACAGTGAAATGGAGCTGGCTAGCATCAGCCATGTTAACGGTAGCTACAGCAGAAAATGCTGCTTTTACGCCTTGCCGCAGATTTGAAAACTACCTACCTACAGTACATTGCATCAGTGATAAAGCTAAACCAGTAGGAGGTCCAATGGACCGCAAGTGGAGTGGAATTACTGAGACTCCAAGCGTAAGCAGGAAGCTAATGTTAGCGGCCTCGTTCTGAGATGGGTTAAACCAGTGCTCAGCTGACAGCCTGAACATTACAATGGTGGCGACCGCAAGCTAGACCGACAGCAGCGTACTCTAAGCGACGTAATGCTGTTGTGGCGTAGAATTACGTACATTTTCAACTGATGCAGCCGTGATTCATTATATGGCTGAAAGGGGTCCTTCTGCACGTGGCCTAGTTATACGTCAACCAAGCTGGTCAGCTAACCAACAGTCAGCGCTAAAACTGTAAGAAACTTACATACAGTCGTTGGGGCATGCTCCCCCGTGCATCGTCACACACGACTAATCCCGCGTAAATGGTACCCTCGATAGCCCGACGCCGCCAAACCCCAGTATTTAGTTAACCACGGCCCTCTCCGCAGAAAAGGTAGCAGTAATAGCAGGTAGGATTTTTTTCACTCAAGATCGTATTTTAGCTCAATTACAAACCGAAATCATTTTAACTGTCTCCTAGATTTATTGCAGGGGTGTTACCATTCCCAGCCAAAGCAAAGCCATACCCCATGCCTTGGTATCTTCACAAATCACTGTATTCCATAACAGTGGTGCGGAATTCCTGCCTTTAAGCCCAAATTTAGAATACTTTCATGTAAAGGGGATTTTAAGACTAACGGTGATATACAGCCAGCACTATAACCAATCCATGAACATGTTTCATCCATGTCACCAGAAAAACTATTTGGTTCCCGATTAAATATTAGATATAGTCTACAATAATTAGATCATTTATTTTTTCTTCTTACATGACAATATTTAAGCATGCTTTTAAAACGGAATGAACAGACTAAAACATTTTTGTTTATTCATTTCTTTCTCCTTAAAGGGGTGGCCTACTTCTCTCATGACAAATGTTCATGCATACAGCAGATGTGAACATCCCCTTTAATGAGCCACTGGAATTTAGTCATTTTTAAGTTTGAAAGTGTTCCTCATCATCTAACAGGAGAATTTATTCAATATGTTCAGTGATGTATTTTCAGTAATGCAAGATGAAAATGTAACTGGAATTAAATGGTTGTTATATGAACATATTGCCTTCCACTGCTACCAAAGGGCAATCCTGAAATTCCATCTGTTATTCCACATTAGTAGAAAAGCAGAAGCCTGAACCTTGGCAGGACATTAAGATGAGCTTTCACCTTTCAGGCTTGGCCATTTCCTCCTGGCATATGAGCGAACATATGGACCGTCTCCTAAGATTTGCTTTTTCCCCTGCAGAGGAGGAACAGGGGAGGTTAAGAAACTCAGCTGTAACCAAAATTCTGAGGCTTTCGCTTTTCTGGTTCAACAGCTGGCTCCTTTTTTGTGTGAAATACTTTCAAAGCAAACAGAAGTTTTTTTCCCCCCTTTCTAAATTAACCTCAGTAGAAAGGAAAACTTTCTACTAAATTCCGCTAGGAAACGGTTCATGGGAACATGTGACAAGAAGAATAACAGACAATTTTGTGACGGTGACGTAAACAGATCTTTTACTGCCCGAATTATCCACGAGTGAAGGAGACATTGCCAACTCACAAGAACCCAACTCTCTACCTCCTGCCCTGAAACAGTCTCTACAGATGAAGCATTCCAGCACAGCTGCTGTACTCGGGTTTGCAAACGAATGGGTCACCGGGTAAGCCCTGCAGCTCGTCCAAGCCTAAAGCTAATGTGTGACAAAGATCACATTTCAGTATTTACGGTGTGGCTACAGTGCCGCCCCAGTACAGACCATGGGTATGAAGGACCCAATGTTTCAGCGGGGAGAGGCTAAATTAATTTAAGCCCTGCATAGCTGCAGAGGAAATGGTGACCAGTTCAAATTAAATTGATCGTTATATCTCGTGCTTTTACAGACTGTTCCACCACAACCATTTGATGATTGTTTTGACATCCTCCATTTTGTCTGAACCTCAGGCCCAAAGAGGACAATGAAGAAGTCCAAAATATCAGCTTTTATTCTAAACAATCTGTAAAAATGTCTTCATAGGAGCACGGTTAAGATGTAGATTATCTTTATATTGAAACAAAGTCTTAGAGGCCACCGACTTCTTTGTATGGGCAAAGTGACGCAAATAAAAGAGCCAGCATTCACTGTAGAAGGGCCCATCCAAGTGCAACCACACAGAACATGACATATGGCACTTTCCACATACAAGTATCACAGCAACAAGTTACCTGAGAAATATGGAGGAAAAAAAAAACATAATCACACTGTCACCAGGCAATGAAGCAATTTGGCTTGCCATTATTTTTAATTATGATCAGAACTCAGGAAGAGAGCTACCATTCTACGGACACACAGCTCAAGAAAATAATGAGAAGGACAACGCTGATTTAATTGTGAGAGGGAAGTCCATGTTTTAACTGGGCTGATCGAAATATCACAGAGTAGTGACTTTAGATGGTACTTCTAAAGTCAGTTTTAGGTAAGCCCAGGGACCAAAATAACAGCTCAGTGGCATAAAAAATGACTTTTCAGTTGAATCAAGATTAGGCCATATGACCTTCCATCCACATAATCGCTCTGCTGGTGAGCCTCTTCCATGAAACAGGGGGGTCCTTTCGACTGCAGAGGAGATGCGTTTTAAGAAGAATTTCGGGAATGCCAGAAAGAAGCCTTTCTGTCAGCCCCATTTAGCAAAACAATACTGCTTGTACAAACTCCCATGCAGAGCGTAAAAAACTGAACAAAATGCAACAATGACTCCCAATGGTAAAGGAGTGTGGGCAGTACGGAAGCCTGGCAGGACACTGCAGACCAGTATCTTCTACCCACCTGGATACTCAACAGAGCTCAGGGCTGAAAGCACTTTTAAACATGCCATGTGGCACCCAAGTAGCCCCCACCCAACTAGTGTACCAGTTACATACACTGACATTATAGAATAGTTATGTGCAATAACATTTGCTGAACAATATGCATTGGTTAGTGCCGATTTTTGGGCACAAGACCACACTCAGTTCATAAGGAGGTTTTTATAAGTTTTTAAACATGCCACATTAAATACTATTACATACCTTGTCAACAAATGAGAAACACTCCGATTTCAACTCTGGCTGCGCTAAATTTCATTTGAAATAACTAAACTAAAAATTGCATTTAAAACCAATATCCATATGTACCGGCAGAGTGTGAATGAATACTTGAATCTCAAAACGTACAAAGTGTATCCCCCTGTTCATCACTAAAAAATAGCATTGGCATCTTGAACAATCTTAATTTTTATTAGAAAACCAAAATCCTCCTGTTGCTGAAATGTAGGCTTGTAATTAATTTTCATTCTGCCTCAGTGCCCTCTAAAGTACATACTACTCTTTCAAGGAAAAAACACTTCTGGGCTATATCCTTAATGGTCACTGCATGTACTCATTTGCTAGTGGAATGGAAAGCATTTCTAATTTGTGGGGTGCATTTAAAGAGGAACTCGATTCAAAACATAGTGTAATCCATTTAAAAAATAGGCTATATCCTCTTTAAAAAAAACTTTTTTTAATTAAACAGGTACACAACTTATTCCAAAATAAGTCTGTTTATTTCTCAACAAAAAAGTACAAAGTTTATTAAGTATCAAATTGTGAAAGGTAGCATAAAACTGATCACATGAGACAAAGGTGGTGTTTCAAAGTAAAAAATAAATGATATTCAACATCATTAACCTTCACACCCCTCAATGTTAGGTATGTAGCTCGGACCACAGAGAACAAATCAAGACCAGCAGCAAACATGGACCATTTCTAGTGGAAATTCCCAGATGATCAGTACAATGTAGGGTGCAATGCAAAAAATTACCTACCACTCCCAAAATAACCTTTAAAAGACTAGGCACAAGGTTTAGAGGGGAAATGTCAATCGGGGGTGTATTCCATTTCACTATTTCCTCCGTCCTTGCGTCCTTTCCTTCCATCCTCCGATGGGTGGAGCAAGGAGCAAGGAAAGGATGCAAATAAAGAAAGCAAGGAGGTAAAAAAAATGCGACTGGAATGCACCCCTGGACTAGGCAGACACTTGAGTTTGGCGAGGACTTCCCTGATCGGCAGCGCTGCACTCAGTCTGTAGGCCGCTGACCTCACCGTCTGCACCATTCTCCAGAACACAATAGGAACATCCTCCAGGAGAAGAACGCAAGGACCAATCAACACAGAAGATGGTGTCGCATTGACAGGGAAAATGGCATGGGCCATCCTAAACCCAAAAGATTGCTCATTTCACAACTAGAGCACAATGACCATAAATCCTCTCAGAAGCTAAACTAAGGGTCAACCCCTGCGTACCATGCCCTCAAACCTTAATTAAATTCAATTAGGATGTTCAAGGTGAGATGAGGAAACAATCATTTCATAGCATCCAGGACTTGATTTGCTCAGTAACATCTTTGTTTCAGTATCTTTCTTCAACAAGGATCTTGGGCTACTCCCAGAAAGAAATGACCAAATCTGTAGTCAAGTCTGTGATCATTGTCACCATGCAACATCCGAACTCGATGAACTGGGGCGCTGAACTTGACACGCTTCCAGGTCAGTTGTGGTTGTGCTCATCAGGAATGCCACAAATTACCATAACAATTGTGAAAGAATGAGCACAAGCTGTTTGTCTAATGGGGAATTGTCTACAAGTAAATTTTAGTAAGCACTCAAAGTTTTAAAAAAAGTTAATCTATTTAGGGACATAACCACAACATTGTGCAGTTATTTCTAATGATATTAAAACCTTGTATTGAGTGTGCAGGGTAATGCTCATCATTTTCAGAATAAGGGACAGTACACAAAAAGGTCTGGACCATGGTGGGGAAAGCTCCAACTACACATTTGAATGAGCAAGAAACCAAACACAAGCGTGTGCTATGGCGAGACCATATTATGCTGAAATGGCACGTGCTCCTATTCATCTTTTATCCAATCCACTGTCTCCAGTAACCTGGTAACCGGTAGGTTTTTTTTTTTTCACACTTATCCCAGGGACTCCTCCATGAGGGCCATTCAGGAAATAAAAAAAACCTCTTTCGACTGGAATTTATAATCTCTGGTGCTGAGAATGGGACAATTCGCCATGCAGATGCACCACTTAAATAAAACCGGACATGCACGTTATAGCAGATTTTGAAGGTTCCACGTGCATTTTAACCCCAAAAAGATGTTTAGCAAATCTGAAGCCAGGCATATAAAACTAAACCCAGAGAAAAGGTTTTCACTACAGAGGGTTACAGGGCAAGCACTTAAGAAGCTGCTGTACAAATACTCATTATGTCCAATGAAATGGCATCTGGGAAAACCTCCCCCACTCCCACCCCTCCCCCAAAGAAGGAACCCAGGGTGCCATCTTCAACAGACCAAATGGTTAGCGTGGCACCACGCTGCCAGTGTGGCACGAGGCTGGGTTAGTTCATCGCCCCCCCGCTGACTTTGTTTCTGCGACTGCAGGGCAGTGCCGAGCCGTGCCCTCATTACGGACGGCTCCTTTCTGATTAGGCATCAAAGGAACTCCGGGCACATTCCAAAAACGCTTCCCCAAATAATCAAGCAGATGTGGCGCTCGTATATAAAAAGATCCACTCGCATACACACCTCAGTGCACACGTCTGTACACATGCAACATTTTCATACATTTACATACTGTAGCACATACACGTCGTACACATTCATATTTCCTATAAATAATAACTGTTCTTATATATAGGCGAGAGAGCCGACGCACATCTCTGTCACATTCACTCACATACACTACATATAAAGGCACTTAAAATCCACTGTCATACGGCAGTGCATACGGCTCATGGCTGCAACGTCCTCTGTTCAGGACGGGGTGCACCAGTGGGAGGATGACCAGAAATGCGTCTGGCCAGCCAGTACTCTGTACTGTAATCCACCGGCTGAGATGAGCAGTTAGTCTGCATGAGGTCTGTGCAACAGGAGGTTGCAGGTACTCAACCCTTCAGAAGAGTCACTACCACGTGATGAGGGAGGGGATATGGCTGTTACAGGTAAGTGATACCCTCCCACCACAGACAGTGCTGTGGTCAGTAAAGTGCCGCCCCACCAGTCTCCTGGCCATTACAGGCATCGCCATGGTCAGCGTTCCCTCCGGACTGTGGGGAAGCCGCATGGCATCGCTTTCGCCAAAAACACGTGACTCATCCTGATAAGTTGAACAGCTACAGCTTTTTAATAACGCAACTCCTCGACCTGACACATTTACCACTGGGTGGTTACTGACGTTCGAAAGCAGGTCTGAACACTTGCAAGAGCCAACTGTACTCGCCAACTCTGCAAATTCTGAGTGGTTTTGGGTCCTTTGGTGATGTGGTAGCTTTAAAATGAAACCCCCACGTTCAAGATCTGACGTCTGAGAGCACCGCAAATAAATACGAGGAGCACGAACAGGAAATCTCTCTCGGGGTGCTTTCTAAGACTGCTAAATGTCAGTAAAGTAAGACAATGGAACGATGGTAAAAATTGAAGCCTTGAGTCTGATAGTGCAATTATCCCATTCCTACACAATGCAACACACCCCTTCCCTGGGGACGGTAATGATCTCAGACGTAGCTTGAAAATGAACAAGACCAGGGGAGGAAGTTTTGTCTCTGCCCTGCCGGGAGTAAATGAGATATTTGCAGTGTCTCTCTCTCAGAGAGATGGGCGGTGTGGCACCAGGTTTTGATTCCCTCGCAGACACAGGCGGCATAACGTTACCCCATTAAAGCTGTCGGACTCTTTGGCATGCAAAACCCCCACAATGACGCCGGTTCCCAGAATTACCATGCAGGTTTTTTCTTATTCGAAAACCACTTGCCTCCACTCCAGAGGCGAGGGCACCAGAGCAGCCTCCCGTTCACTTTTGTCACTCACACCTGGCCCAAAAACCACGCAACGCCGTAGCGCGCTGGCTACAGAACAGAAATGCACATACGCGCTCATCCAAATTTACAAATGCACAGATTACGCAAGACAGAAATGTACCCGGTCCAAATTTGCTATCGGTTAGGTACAGTTGAGTTATCCAGCTACATGTCCAACTAAGCTCCGACTTTTTTACTATATTCTGGCTAGGCCTTGCTAGCCGATTCGATATAGTCCTCTCCCTACTAAATAAATGTAGCTTCTTAAATTTAGGCAGGCAATGAACTCAGGCCTGGCTGCTGAGCATTGCCAGTAGCAAGCCACCCAACAGAATACCCCAAAAATATTACAAATATTACACAGCCCTCCCCCAGCTAGCTACCACATGTAGCAAGCAAGTTAATGCAACATAGGCCATATATGCTAGCTATTTATTAACGTTACTATGACACACAACCCATCTGGCTAGCTGCATGATATCAAATCAAAACCATTCAGATGCAAAGACCCTAGCTTAGTCAACTTTGGTAGCTACCTAGCAAGCGGTTTGCTGCTTATCCACCCAAATAAATCATACAACTAATGTTGCCTTTAATGCTTGCAGATGTTGAATTTCGCTACAATAGTCTAGCCAACTGCCAAACAAGCAAAGACACAGGGTGATCGGCTTAGATTGACAGTTCTATTAGCATCAACCTAGCTAACGCTCCAAATTTAGTCTACGATAACCAAGTTAGCGGGTTACCTGACGACCACTACACCGATAGTTTGGCTAAATGGTAGTTATACAATATAGCCAACGGTGCCAAAAGAATGTGCATTCTCGTAATATTTAGCAATTTAAGTTTAACACTAAATTTCTACAGAATTTCTAAAGAATCGCAGCAAATAGTCTACAGTCCTAGACCACTTAGCCAAGCCAAGGATGCCAGCAACATCCGACACAGAGAATAAGCGGCCTTTCCCAGGAGTGTATGGGATACAATTCCCAGTTAGCTAGTAGCTAACTAAAGAATATTAAGCCTGCAATAAAAAGAAAGTCGCTGGGCCACAGGAAAATTAAATTAAACTGACTATATAAGTATATTGTTGCCAATTTATCAGTTTACTGGTCATACTACAAGCTCGCATAAAGCTGAAATTTTTCCGAGTTTCCAAGCGTGAGGTTATGGTTAGCGAGCAAGCTAACAAGCAAGTTGGCCAATTCGGCTCCGAAATTACGTGGAGAGAACCATGTGAAATAGCTAGGTAACGCAACCTTATTTAGGGCACTAATCAAAAACAGTGACCGGCAATACATTTAGACTAAAAAGGTCTGCAACTTACCTTTTCACTCTTTTGTCTTCCTTTTTAACCGCTCTCTTTTGTCTGCAAAAAATGGCTAAAAGAACTCGAGCACATATCCCCCTGGCGATTCGCGGTGGCGAATAAAACAAGGGAAACTACAGCGATTCTTCTCATTCCTGTGGCCGGTTTTTAACACATATTATCTAGACAGCTCCGTCGTAACCGAGATGGAATTTTTTTCTGTTACTTAAGGAAAATGAATCGCGTCCCCCTTGCTCGACCACCGGTCCGCTTTCGCCGTGGTCTTTCCTTCTTCCTGACAGCCAATATGACGGTCGCCAAGCGAAGCCGAGAGAAGAATTGTGGAGGCGGAGAGCTGAAACGCAGGCGTGGATTGACTGGCAACAGGAGACTCCAATGGGAAAAGCAATGCAAGGCTGAGTTTCCGACGGGAGCTGCGGATGGGGAAAGACTTGGACCAGTAGACCTGTGTGACGGACGGGAAAGATGTCCAATAGAAAAATTGAACGGTTAGTTGGCAACCACTTGGAAACGTGGAACAGTGAAAATGGGGCTTGCGTGCGGAGTTAAGAGCGCAATGCAAAGGATGATTTAAAAAAGTTTAGTGAATGCAGCAGGGGCCTAAATCGAAGACAACGTAGTACTGTACTGAAAGGTATCCGTGGGCGGGTCCTGGATACCTACTTGCACGCAGAGGAAATGATGATGTAGCCGGGCGAATTGGTCTGTTACAGCAGCTGCATTGAGCTCGCTGATGCTCGAGTGAATTACCACGATTCTGGTCTTTGTAGGCTACATACTGGATGCCTACCTTGGTCTTACCATTTTTCATTTTAAAACAAAATGTGCCAGAACTAATGGTGTAATTCGTACAACATAGGGAGTTGAGGTCCCTTACAAGAAACTGCCTTAAAAATAAGCCTTTGAGTTGTGTTTCTCGGTCATTTAAATGTGCTACAAATAGCTGCATATCTGAGTTTTGTGCTGTGCTGATTTCACATTGCAGACCGGACCACTAATTAAGGGATGTCTTCAGCCAGTGGTTATTGCACAATTGGTCATAATTCACTGCCAGAATGAATTATATAGCAGCGAAGTAAGAGATTACTCATCAACAATGTGACTTCATGTGAATATCTGTCAATTTTACCATAAAAAAGGTTATTTTAAACGATGACGGGGCATGGCGGTTATGAAAAGAATGGTCTATCATGAACATCTGAGATAGCAAAGCAATTCAAAATCAAGAAACTGTAAAACCACTTGTTGGAATAGAAATTAATAGCGTGGTGGAGAAAAAAGGATAGCAGTAGCATATGGGTTCTATTTCAAAATAAAACTGGAATGCAGTGTTATATCTCTCTCTCTCTTTATATATATATATATGTATGCACATATATACATATGTCACTAATAAATAGTCTTCCCCATCTCCCTCTCTTTGCCTGCACATTTTTCTGTTTTTACCCCAGGTCATAGTGATACATTGCAGCCATAATCCAAGACTCAGCCCTTATGCAGAACTGGGACTAAATTACACAAAGACAGCAGAAAAGCTCAGGAACGGTAGCTGGAAGAGGGGGGTTTCAGCTGCTGTCATCAATACATCACCTGCTCAGCAGTCAGACAGGATTATTCAGTGCGATTGACTCACCATATCGCATTTTATCACACCGTATCTCATTCAGTCTCAATCGCGCCATCCTGTTTGTTACACAGCCCCATCTGTAAAGGCACCCTGGGCATTCTGTGGAAAAGAACACCAGCTCCTCACCTCGTCATCATCTTTGAAGTTGTAATTAAATATACTTTATCTCAGAAACTGAGCTCAGTTGAACATACTAATTTTTGCCCTCACAGGAGCTATGCTATCCTATTAGAGTGCTTGGCTCATTCAATCAAACACAGTTTCAGATTATATGCATTTAAATATACATACTTTCTCAAGGGCTCAGTAGCGCTTTTGATTACTATAAAATAATGTGTTAAAATACATGTGTGTCAGGTGATGTACATTTGGTAAGGGCTGCAAATACTGTTTCACGCCCCCACTGCGCTCCTGGTTTTCCAGGCAATATGCTTAGAATCTGCCGCAAGTTTGCCATGCCAAACACATACAAAAACCAAATAGTCACAGGCACATAACAGTCGATGTGTAACTTTGAGACAAAAAAATTAGCGGATGGGAGCTTTTGTCTGAATTACACCGAAAAGTGTTCTGTTTTCAGAACAGTGAGCTCTTCCATATGTTCCAAAATCCCTCAATCCACCAGTGACTTTTCCTGTAGAAACAGTTCCCAGAAAAGTTCTTAAAAATAACAATTACAAAAAGGAGCCTTTGAATAGTGTTTGATATCCAGCCCAAGTTATATTCATTTTTGTTACAACGTTTTGTTGTACAAAGGATCACATTGTTTGTATCATCTTTACAGGGCTGGCAGCTGTTGAAAGCATTTTCTGTGTAAGCAAATTATAATGTGGCCATCAACATGTCTGGAGTGGGATAATATATGTAGCAATCTACACCCGCTGACCTCTCTAATGGGTTTTATATTCTAAATTAGCCAACGCACAAAAAAGAAAAAAAAACACAAGTACAGAACAAATGATAAATAAAAATATATAGAATTCTCAAACAGTTGAAGCAGAGGATGCCACTGTTTTTAATTAAAAAAAGATATATTTGTGCAATATTATTTATTTGTTTACAGATGCTTTTTATCTAGAAGTTCATCATACTTATTCTTCAGGGAGCACAATATGGAATTACAGAGCTGATTTAAGTAATAAATATTTTATTGGTTACAAACTGACATCATTGTTAAACATTATCGCATCAATGCAAACTGCAAACAAGTTTCCACATGCATCAAAGAAATGACTTCAACAAATTTTATTTGTGCGACAAAATGTCTCAACTTGCTTACTTTATCATTAACGAGAGAGCATGTGTCTTGAGCAGGGTTGTCCCATCTTATACAAAAAAGGTCAGTGATTTAATTAATTAACTAATCCTGGCCTTCAATCAAGACCTTGATAAGTATAATCAGGTGTCTTTTTACTGGGCTAAAACAAAAACCTACACCCACGTCGTCCCTTTTCAGGTAATATTGGACACTTGTGATTTACAGCGTCAGTGGTGCATCACTTCTCTGGTGCATGTATCTGGTTTTATCATCATTTTAGCTCTTCATACTGGCCATAATTTTAGATTATCATCAGATGTCTGTAAATCAGTTTTAAGATATTTTCAACCAATGTTTATACGACCCAGATATTGTTGTGCGTCCCTCTTACGCCTGTACAAGTGGCTGTCCATTTCCATTTATGCAGGGTCTAGTCCGAACAGCCAGGATTCATATACACATGTTCCACTACGTCACGCAGTTACTCAACACAAAAATGAGTCCTCCTGGTTTCACTTGAATCTCTGCAGTAGTGTAGCAGGTATGGTTTGACACACAGCACAGAAACAAATCTAATACAGATCTACACATGGTGATGGTCTGCAATTGGCTGTAATTTGAGGGTTAGGATACCACTGTGACAGATCAGATTTCTGAAATACCAAATGTATTATTCACAGTAGAACTGGAAAACCTATTCCTACAGAAATTAAGAACCTCCATTAAGAACATCTGCATCAGAATTAATTTCATAACAATTTAAGCTCCAGTGACCCTTTCATTGAGAAGGTATCTTTGGTTCTGAACTGCGGTCTCCTGAGCTTCTGGTGAAGGGACAGAGAGAGCAGGGTCCCGCCATCTTGGTTTGTTGGACGGCGTGGCACAGTGCACCCAGTCGCGAATCTGGCAGAGACCCCCCCCCATGATAGCGAGCCGCTGTCCCATGCGCCATGTCCCACTCAGACAGACAGCCGGGTCATGCGTCAGGAATGCAGGGAGCCGTCACAAAGGCCGGGGCTGTTTGACCCGTGGGGGGGCTTTCTCGCCCTGCCGGCGCAGCGCTGCTGGCCCATGCATGGCCTTCACAATGACTGTATTCATCATCGTCACTAATAAATAGCCTTCTCCCTCTCCGCCTCTTTCCCAGCTCATTCTGGTTTTACCCCAGGTCATAGTGATACATTTCAGCCATAAGACGCAGCCACCCACTCGCTCTCTCTCTCTCTCTCTCTCTCTCTCTGCCTGCCTTTCCATCAGTCTTCTTCTCCTTAACCAGTGAGATGCCTTCAAGCTAATTTCAGTTCCTTCACACGAGCAGGTGAAGCATTCAGATGTGACATTGTGAGCCACTTGCACATTCCTGTGCAGTGAAACAACGTTGGGACAACATTATCATGAGTCGAGTTGCTAATGCAGGCCTTGTCTGATGTTAAAATGACAGTGGTCCTCAGTACGAATTTTGCAATGCACTGAAACCACGGGGGCAGTGGATATGTGGCTCTCTGGACAATGAAATGTCCGATGTTCTGTATCTGTGCAGCTTCTGTTACGGTGGTGATTTGAGCAATAAGGTCAAACTCAGGGGAAAACACTAGCAGTCTCGGCAAAAAGTACAATAAATCTCAGAGAACATCATTGATTCAATTAATGTGACATGAGTAGCACACAAGATCAAAATATATGAAATTACGAGCTGGCCGGAATGAGCTGGAGGAAAAGCCGTGAGACACATTGGAGATGATGGTGTGGGCCGGGCAAATTGCAAATTCAATTTACAGGATAATTTTATGACTCATGTTCACAGAGCTCAAAAATGACAGATAAATGGAGAGATGGATGCTTTCTTTTTCTCTGTTCTTTTTTTGCCCGCTTTCATCACTTTCTATTTTTTCTTTCTGTCAGTGTTTCTCCTCTTAGCCTCCAGACTTTGCGTCTCCCTGTAAACACAAGTGCCTCGTGTTATTAGAGTAAGTGCGATCATGATCACCATCACACTCAGTGTCATCATTATCAGGGGTCTTCTTGTTCACTGTCATCATCGTCACAGAGCTCCACTCAGGCTGAAACTGCAATAAGCAGCCAACCATTTGACCTCATTGGTGCAAGCTGATGGGGTCAGAGGTCAGTGCTTTGTGCTTCGCAACCTTGGATCTCCATATTGTTCTAAATGTCACAAGGGTTCAGTGGTGTGGAGGACTTCCTGAAGTAATCCTCTCTCCCTCTCTCTCTTTCTCTCTACTCCTCCTCCTCCTCCTGTTTGGTATTTTTATTTCCTGCCTCACTCTTCATTTTAAAAAGGTCTTCATTTTAAGCGAAAGCAGCAGAGTTATTTGCCTGGAATTTTCAGAGCCACTGACATGTCTTTATGCTGAGGCCAAGCTTAACCCACTTGACTGACAGAGAGATTTATTGACATCAATTACTTAAGATTACACTCATGAATGCCTAGCAGGAGACAAGAGGTCTTTATTCCCTCAGGGCTCTTATGTAACACAACACCCATTTTTAAACGCCACCATTTCCCACCACAATGGCAAGCGTGTGATGCAAGTTAAATGCATGAAAGCAGTATTGTGACACCCACGCACCTGTACCTATGAGATAGAGACTGATGGCTGATTCAGGGACACTGTGGCACTTCCCCACTCCCTCTTGCTCCCAGGATGGCGGGTGGTCCCCCATTGTGTGCAATGTGACTTCCTGTCAAGCCTTTCCACCTAGTGAGTTACATTCTTGACACCATGTTCTCATCTGCGTTCAAAGAAGGGGTTTTCCATTCATTGTGTACCAACATTTTACCCTTCTTTTTAAATGAAATGTGAATGCTATTTTAGCCTCTCTTTTATGCACTGTATGCACAAATATAGCCCTCGGCTCTTATTGCATTAGTATTCAGATTCATATCAAGTGCTTTCAATCACCGACCTGCCCTCTCAAGTGAATAGGAAAGACTAAGACCACTGCTGAAAGCCACCATCGGAACAATTCAATCCAATTCAAACACGGTTATGCCCCTTACTGTACGGTGGTTCTCTCTTCCCTCTGTTTCTCTGGGAGAAGAGTGCAGGCTTTGCTAATTTAGTTACCTTTTAAATTGCATCCAATTATCACCTGGTGTACCAACGTTTAACCAATCATTGAAGAGTTGGGGCAGAGTCAGTGGACACTGTGGCCATTCATGTCTGCAACGGCCATCCAATCCGAGATGAGCGAAAGACCCTTTCGGGTGAGAGGTGCCAGTTTTGGGGGCTCTGCATCTGTCGCAAGGCAGGGTTGTGGCAGGACAGTCACAGACAGCGTAGCCATGTGTGGTATTAAGCTTCCTTGACCAGGAACCAACAATTCTACTGGCACCGCACAGCACCCGCCGTCGTACTGTTCCCACGCCATGCCAAATCACATAAAAAGACCTGCCAGTGATGTTATCAGGTCTCTACACATTCACTGCTGTGGCAAGGGGAGGGAGGATGGGACATGGTCCTGATTCTGGTTGGCTTTATTATCCACTGTGCTGCTAAGTATAATGACATTACACTGTACCAGATAGGTCATACTATTGCCTTTCTACCTTCTTATAGCCTTTTCATTCTTTCCCCAAGTTTCAAAACTGCAGCTCTCTCTCTCTTCCTTTTCTTCTCTCAGAAATGACATCATTGCAGAAGTCCTTTTCCCGGTTATTTCACAAAACACAACTTAATATAAAGCACATATTCTGCTATTTGTTAACTCAACTGAATATTTAGAAAAATTGAGAAGTTCTGAGAAGTTCCTCTACAAAGGGTATGGTTGTGATATCCTAACCAATCTTCTACCTACAGTGCTCTTTGCTGACATTCATTTTAAGACTTGATTCAGATGACTGCTGATGTGCTTGGTGTGTTTTGACTAGGACCAAATAATTCACATTTAGATAGGACTCCTCCTGGTCCATAGCACACAAATGTACCCCGTCTCAATGAACATGTTATAAGGAGGACACCTAGAGGACACATGCTGTAATCACAATTGGATAGTGATTACATCATTGATACAGCATCAGTTAGGTAGGGTACATACAAAGAAGCCAATCGAGAATGGTCAGAAAGGTTCCTCTGCCCAATTTATTTCCTGAAAGCATTAATAATTATTATACAATTGCTAATTATTTTACTACCATTCCCTGACTGCTTCTGCTACTGCTAAAATTACTAATGATCATAATGATGATGATGATAAATGCAATGCTGACAGCAAGAACAATGATGTTGATGATGATAATGATAACAGTGATGATTATGATATTTATGATGATGACGATAATGATGGTGATGATGATGGTGATGAATCAATAACTTTTTGTGTTGCATTTCACTTGTGGAAAGCCATGATGGGTACAGGATTACCTCAGAGCACCAGTTAACCAAAATGCATCTATATCTGCTGCAGAAAGAGTGACTGGCAGGGGGTAAGGCCTTCAAACATGCTTTTTCCCCCTTTTTGCATAGTTATACTACAACCACCAGAGGGCGCACTGAACACATTTTCCCAGAGAATTACACATATCAGAAGAAGCATGCACACTAGTGGCTGATGTAAAACGACAGACGAAAAAGTTGGTTCATCCGCAGGTCAGTAGGCAAGGGGGATGTGGTGGTGCCACGAATTACCAAGGCAAATGTGAGAATGTGAGTGGAAGATGAGAGAGTCCAGGGGTGGTGGAGGTGTGAATCGTTCAGGGTGGATTTGGGGGGAAGGTGAGAAAATCCAGGGGGTGGTAGTGGTTGGGTAGGTAGTGGGGGGGAGTGGGGTAGGTGATGGCGCTGGGGGGTGAGGTTACTGATGGGGGACTACTGATTGTTGCTCAGTATGCACACCACCAGGGGAGGGGAAGAAGCTGTCGTGGAATCTGGTTGGCCATGCCTTTATGCTCCACCATCTGTCCTTTGATGGCAGGTGGCGGAGCACTTGACAGCTGGGGTGCTTATTGTTCCTATAGTCCAGGCTGGCTACATTACATTTCATAACACTAAAAGAAAAGGCCATGCAGTTTGGTACAGATGTGTACCGAAGGAACATGAATATCACTAGCATTCTCTCAGGCCCTGAGTGATGCTATCTCCACTCTTCATTCATTCAGCTGATTTTTCCAATCAGTGAATTTCGAGTTACATCAGGCATTCCGAATCTCTGGGAAGGAGTTAGCCCACAAATCTCCAGTCACATCTCCCTCCTCCTGTTTGTGCAGAACATTGACTCGGACTTCCAGGACTGTGCTGATAGGCAATCTTTCAGTCAGTTTCAAGAAAGCTTGCAAGAAACCAGGTTTCATTTCTGGTTACAATACTGTTTTAGTCTCACTTAACAACAAGCATCGGAAAGATCTTCTACAAGATCTATGATAAACTAGAAAACTATTTTGAAACGTTGTAGTATTGATAACTAGTATTAGTGGTAGTAGAAGTGGTATTATATAGGAAGGAAATCATAGCCATTGTAGTATTATAGATTTGTCATGCATCACAGATGGCATCTGATCTCATAAAATTATTTACCAGATGTGCATTTCTGTGTGCATTTCACGTAAGATTTTGTGTCATGACACATGGCTGCTGACCGCAGGGAAGGCCCAATGGTCAGGACGCACACCGTCCACCGACGGTTATCTCTCCAATGAGCCATGGCCTGCCTCACTGCCGTTCCTCCATCAGCTGAGTGCAGCAGTGGTGCTCCCGAACAGTCCGTTCTTTAAAGTGGAAAAAGTGAATTGACCTTGCGGCGGCTCAGGATCTGTGCCTGCGTGGTTCTCGATGTGAGAGCGGAGAGGAAATGCCATTTCTTTACCTTTCCACAGTGCCAGCCCGCACGTACAAAAAAGGACACGGAGACGAGTGACAGGTCTGCCTTGTGTCATCAGCTGCCATGGCAACGCTGACGCTCCGCACAAAGGAAATGCCTCTTCTGCCAGACTAAAGACAATGGCTGTTTGCTCCGACAGGCGCGGCTTCGTTTATATTTAGCAGGACTGACTCACGTCGCTCTGCCCAGCTGGCTCTTCACAGGGGGGCCGTGCAGGTTTGGAGGGGCGGGGGGCGGGAAGGAGTGGGCTTCGCGACCCCAGTCCCGCAGTGACGCAGGCGACGGCTGCAGAGGGTCACTGCGTCATGGGTGTGTGAACGCTACAGAGCCTTAGATAAACAGATACACATGTGTATGGCGCTCAGAGCCCGAAGGGGGGGAAATTATTGAGCTGTCACACGCGCCATTTGTGGACAGTGATCTGTTTCTCTTCGCTGAGGGGGTGACCGTTCACTGGCGAGGCCGTGCTCCTTGTGCTCTGGCTCAGAGGAGCTATGGCACTAGATGAACATGCGGAACACATGGTAGCTCCGGGCCAGTATTACCCAACATGATGTTCCACTGTTTTAAATCGCTACGCCATATCAGATCTGCGGCAGGTGAAAGCAAAAAGTCTAAGATATGAAGACACAAATTCAACCACTTTCAGATGTAAAAACTGAGATACAAAAATTGTACAAATGAAAAATGTTTAATCTACAAGTTAACATTACGCAGGACATGATTACCACAATCGACACATCTACCACCTATTTTTACCATGAAGTAATTACGGCTGACTTCATGGCTGTGGCTGACCATTTTGTCCCGATTACTGTATTCTTCATCAAATGAAATGTCATCATTCTTTCATACGGTGTTGCATGTTTGCTCTTTGTATTGTTTTTTGTTTGAGAAGCTTAGTTCATGAGGGACAGTTTTATAAGGATCCTGTTATTTAAGGCCCTGATTGGTGTGAAATGCTAATCCATCTGCACTCCTCACAAATAATGTTCCTCTGTATCGCTGGGGTGAGGGTGAGGGGAAACAGGCATTGTGTGCGGAGTACTGTCATCAAAAGCTTCCGCACAGTGTGCATGGCCAATTGACATGTCACTCTGTTCCCACCTTTTGAACTTTGTAACTTGTGTGATTTAGTTACATCGTTCTACTTTTATTTGCATGAATAGGATGTAACATTTGTGCTGCATAATAGTACCAATTTTAACTTTATATTTTAATGATAATTAATTTATCAGTTTCAACTTGGTACTGCTTGTAAACTTGCTGGAGGTTAATTTCTTTACAACATTTCACACAGAATCTCTGACAGCTTGCCATCCACAGTCCCTTTCCAGTGTCTTTGCAGGTAAACTATAGGTGCTATAGGGTGGTTAAGACCCAAATTAATTACAAACTATATATCCAATGGGGAACACTAAATATCCAGCAAATTGTTAAATATACATGGAAGTAAAATGTTTATTTGCATCCCTAATTGCAGACGTATTCTTTCTGACAATAAAATATGGAATTCATGTTTAGAGAATACAGTTAGGTAGATTTGAAAAAAAGGCATTGCTGATGTTTTGAGAAAATGTTATACTTGATCATTTTCTGAATAAAGAAAATGAAATGGAAGTGGGAAAGCGTTTTAAGAAAAGGTCTCGCACTTGTCTCCCCGAATGAAACAACTGGCTTCTCAGAACTACGAAAGTAGGATGCAGCACCACAACGCTTCCACATGTTGGCAATGCCCTGGCCTCCTGATGGTCATGTGACAGATACAGCAGAGAAAATGGCTTTGCTCCGTGGCGCCATTTTATCTGACTGGATGGAGCCGAGCTTCCTAAATGAACAGGTCGGTCTTTGTCTCCCCACCACTGGCTTCTGTCTCCCTGAGCCACCGTAGAGAGAGTGAGATTACAGGCAAGGGCTGAATGGACCAGTTCACCTTCCTGCCGAATGTCTCCATGAAAGAGTGGCATCCTCAATACAAAAGATATTCTGTACAGGAGCCTGCAAAGTCATTCCCCATGCTTGACCGGTTTGTAAAATGTAATTCAGAATTGTATATGCTCAAACCCCAAATTTAAATTCACAGTTTGTTCGGGTCATAGGTAGCATTTGTTCAAAAAGCATTGGGAATGTATTGATCGTTCTTTCTGTAAAGAACATTCTTTAGGCTACAAAAATAAAAATTTGCACTCTTGAACTTTTAGTTGAGTCCTTGTTTTGGACTGTTGACTACTGAGGATAAACATGAGTCTGTATCTTCTCTTTTAGCAACATGGATCACCCGATATGGATATCTTCATATTTATTGTTTTTTACTGATTCAATGAGCAGAAGTACAGACAATACAACAAAATTTCTGTCACCATCCCGATACTTTTGCATTGAATTGTATTTTATGTCAGTCTTTAATTGCACGGCAGTAAAGAAAAAAAATGTGCATGTGCCAGCCCTTGGTTTTCACTGTATCTTCCTCCATAGTGGGAGTGACCAATATTGGACAACCAGGATCTACAATTATCAATTAAACAATGAAACTATCCTACAAATTAAAAAAAAAAAACAGTGCTTTAAACATGACGCAATCATGAGAGCACAGGGTGCACAGGAGATGCTGAGATGTCAAGATACTGAATCGGTGATGCCATTGAGGAGGAGATGGTGACAGAGATAATAAAATAAAATAAAATAAAATAAAAATAAAAACTTCTGCAAAGAGGGGTGTATTGGATATTATTCACAAACAGAGTATCCCATAAGTTTAAAGGTTAAGTTAACACTGTCCAACTTCTTGTATAACTTATTAATGATAATGTACTTATAGAAAATGTTACTGCAATGGACTGTTTTTATGTACTCTCAGGTTTGCATATATGACTCCGTATAATTGTGTAATTGTTTGTTTAATTGTTTGATTAATAATTGAGGAAGTTGTCTTCATGTGTTACACTCCCACTAAGAAAGAAGAAACGCTGAAGAAGGCCAAAGGTTAAAATACATATAGGCAATATAACCTGAGTGTCTATTTTTCCATACTAAAGGCGCCGAACCGATCCAGGTATTTACGCCAGTCATGTGCTTTATCTCACCAGTCTTAAAGAAGCTGCCGGGACTTCACTCTCCCCTATGGTCTCTCAGCCCTTTTCACAGAGAATCGCCACAATCAATTATCAGATCACAATTTCCCTTGTGGTGCCGCATAGCCTTTTCTGCTGTATGGAAACAGAGCGGTCGTGATGAATTATGTGCAACTGCACGTGGTCACACTTCTAAATGTTTTTACGTGACGCCCAACGTGACGACATTATTAAAGCACATTCGCTATGGTGAGTATTATCCAGCCCTATAAATAATGCTCGCGGGATGGAACCAGCAGTGTGCTTGCTGGCGACACTCGGTAAACAGCGTTGGAACAACATAAAAAGTTGATAAAATATCCCAGAAACTGATATTGATATTGAAGCGTTTTAAAGAACATCTTAAATTAAACAGGCAAGTTGCACGCGAAGCATCCATTGATTTGTTAAATGGAATATACGAAAGCTGCAGAAATGAACGGAATGCGCAATGATAAGATTGTCAGTGAGTTTCTGTGTCATAACGGGTTCAGTGAGCTCTCTATCGAAGCGAAGAAGGCTGCGCTACAATGCAACGAGGAGAAATCCCGAAAGGAGTTGGAGGACGAGTCCAACCTACCGGCGCTGGAAGCTGCCTATACCAGCATCCTTCGGGGACTGGGGGAGAACACCGACCGCCAAGGGCTGATCAGGACGCCGCTCCGTGCCGCAAAAGCCATGCAGTTTCTCACAAAGGGTTACCACGAGACCGTTTACGGTGAGTACGCAGTCCAACTGGCTTTTAGACCATAACATAATCGCTTCAATTTGTCACTTATTTATCGACATTCAATCATTATTGTCTCAATGATCGATTTGATTTGATTTTCCCTGATTATAGCAGATGGAAGAGGTGGGAGGGAAACATGGCGCGAAATAAGAAATGAGTTACTCCAGAAATATAATTCTTTTATATATATTTCTATTAATTTATACATGCATTTTTTCATTTTTGGTCATATATTTACTTTGGTATTAGACTAACTCCATGATTCACCGTCTAAATTGCTCTCATCCCGTTTTTTTGTTCAAACAATTTTTTCCAAAAAATTTTCTTGGAAAATCTGTGTAAAATGAGCACCACGGTCAGTGTTTTTCGCGGCAAAAGAACTGCTCTTATCTCGGCTTTTGGACTGACTGTGTATAATCAATGACACGGTCATAAATTCCCCTTAAACAAATAAGACCCCAGTGGAGTGAGGACTGTGTACCAGCGTGAACTGTGTGCTTTATGCCAATCTTGCATGATACCATCATGTAGCCTACACAGTAAAATGTTCAGTGTTTAATCAACTCTAACAGTGTAGCCTATATATGGTCCTTATTGGACTCGTATGCGATCTGTAAGAGTTCAGTTAACACTGGACATTTTACCGTGTATGTACAAGTTGCAGCATACAGTAAAGAAACCATAGCCTAGGTAAATGCTTAATAATGTGGTTTGCTTTTGAGTTTGGACCTAGTTGTAGTTCTCATTTTATTTACCTTCTGTAGGCTATACGGTAGGTATCTTTAGGATTAACATTCTTTTGTTCAAACAACATCACAAGGCTCGTGATGTTAGCCTATGTACAGTACACTTGTTTCTCCCTGTAGATTATTAGTGTAATAGGAAATACACTGTTGAAACGGAAGCAGTCATAATAGCATGTTAATTCGGAGGAGAAATGGGAATCGGTGATTAACATTTTATGTAATCTTTGAAAATATCAACCAATCAACCCACCCATGATTAGGCTATGGTGCTGACCCTGTATTACCCGTGCTGTATACTGGCCAAACTTTGTTCTGTTACCAACAATACAGTACTCTGAACTGCTTAGTGATCTGAGCTCAGCGAAATGTTACTTGCAGTTCTTTCTTCATACAAATGTCCAATATGAAGTTGAGACTTTAGGTACTCAAGCAGATGCTTATTAGCACACTTAATGGTAATTAAACACTCAAAAAACACTCACGTCTCTGCTCTGTAAATGTCCTTTCTTAGATATCCTGAACAATGCCATCTTTGATGAGGACCACGATGAGATGGTGATTGTGAAAGACATCGACATGTTCTCGCTCTGTGAACATCACCTGGTGCCGTTCTTTGGAAAGGTAGGTGGCGGGGGTTGAGTGAAATACGGGGGCATGTACGCAGTCTCACTGGCATAAGAGGGAACACAACAATACAAGACTTAGGTGTGAGAGAAACAAGAATTTAGAGGAGGAAGCCTCACAACATATGGGCATAATCTGAAATCTTACACACCAGGCCCAGGAAGAGTGCACCATACCAGCTAACATACAGTGTTCCTCCAATGTTGTCCTTTCTTTAGCATTATGGAGGAGTTGTGAGATGATTAGGTGTTACCAGCTTGGATATGACCTAGACGAGAGCATGTGACACATGAAGATTGCTCCCCACCTGATACCTAAAACTTGGGTTCCAGCTGAGTTTGGAGTTTTTGATTGATCGGCTTTTATGTGATCCGCCTGGATCAGGGCTTACAAAGGCAAGCCAAAGCCTCTTTGTACATCATGACCTTTGTTCCAGTAATAGTGAGCAAGAGGTGCTTGGGAGTCCTAGAGGGTGATGGGCATTCAGGACCCTACTGAACTAAGACTGTGACTAAGGGTTTGGATCCAAGTCGAGCTGACCCTGAAGGGTCATATTAGAGCAGAGAAGTCAAACTCCAGTCCTGGGGGGCCGCCGCAGTGTCTGGTGGTTTTTGAGGTGTTCTGGGCACAGGTGTTACTGCATAAAGTGCTGAATATTGAAATATTGGCATATGCTGTATATTGTAATTGAGTATTCCATTACTGAATTGTCTCCAGTGTGCAGTTGTCAAATGCTTTCCGTGTGTGTTTAGATTCTATTTATCTCATTCCTTTTAGTTTTTAGTACATTATGACCTACACTGCGCTCTCTGTAATACACAGGTGCACATAGGATATCTTCCAAGTAAAAAAGTGGTCGGCTTGAGCAAACTGGCAAGGTGAGTACACATAGTCTCTTTTTCTCACTCACGCACTCACACAGACACACACACACACAGTGAGAGAATGGACTGTGATCACAGGCAGCACAGAAACTCATTTGACCCCCCTCGGTCCCGTCTGCCGGGTCGGGGCACTAGCGGTGCGTGTGAGAAAGTGAGAGAGGGGCAGCGGACGAGTTACTCTCGAATGGCTGCGTTCTTCTGTTATTTCGGCCCATTGACAGGAAGCTTAGGGGTAAACCTGGCTGAGCATCCTGGGTGCACGTGTGAACGCAGGCAGAGTCCGTTCTCAGAGCTGAGGAAATCCCCGGGCACCGCTCTGCGTGGACAGTGTGTGTGTGAACGCCCCGTTCTCTCCTCACTGGGCGCAGTCAGGAGGGCGGAGTGGGGTGCGTCCCAGGGGCCTCTCTGCAGTTCTGAACGTGCCAGCACGTGCACATGCACGAACACGCCCCTCCCGAAACACTGCGCACCTACGTAGTGCTGAGTCTCCCAAATGTGGTGACTGTGACTAAGGCCTGTTCTGTGAAGTACCCAGCTCTAGAGACACATGGCCTGAGTCCAGATCAGATCACGAGAGCCCTGGCCTGTGTTTGCCTTCATCCTCTGTTTGGGGCCTGGGTGATATTCACCTGAAATGACTGGCGGCAGAGTGTACTGGAATTTACCCAAGCACGAATACATCATCGATTTGCTATGAAGTTCACCGGGGGCAGCACACTTGCCTCAAGCCTTCATGGATATCAGTATTAATGGAGAGCTTCTTAATTAGTTAAATGTTATCGTGTACCATGTACGACCATTTGGCTGTGGGATTTGTGCCTGGATGTAAATTCCCTCATATTCATTTCTGTCATTTCACTATTTGTTTTCAGAATTGTTGAAATCTTCAGCCGGAGACTCCAAGGTGAGTGAGACCCCACCCGCAGAATTCCTCCCATCATGCACTACCCCTCCCGGGCTTATGGAGTCTGATCAGAAGTCCTTTTCTCCGTTATTTTCTCCTGTTATGAAGACAGAACCCCAGTGTTTCTGGCTTAGCCCCACTGTGTTCCTTGCTATGCCAGTGCCCTGGTCTCTCGTGTCTTTCTGTAGCCAGCGTGCTGCTATGTTAGTGGAAGCGCTGTTCCCCCTCCCTCCCAGTAAGAGGCTCTGTCTTACCCCCGCAGTCCAGGAACGGCTGACGAAGCAGATTGCACACGCCATCTGCGAGGCACTGCAGCCGGCTGGAGTGGCAGTGGTCATCGAGGCGACGTAAGTGTCACCCACACCAATACAAAATTCCTGGCATCTACTCACTGGCTGTCTTTACTGCATGCATACAACATGCTAGCATTACAGGTGAAGACCAGAAAGTTTAGCCCATCTAGGCTAGTCGTTTACAAAATGGCTTAGAGGGTATGCAGCACTTTGTCAAGCCTGGATTGAACACCCCAAGAGTCCTCTATACATAAGCTGGCAAGCTTTTCCATTAAGTTCCACCTTCTTGATGTCACAACCTAAACCTCTGCTAGAGATGCACCAGAGTATACAGCACTACACCAAGCACTCTCTTGGTGCGTCTTGTGCAGGTTTTTAGGGTGTGCAGTTCGTTCCTGTTCTTCATGCTAAGAGCAGAGGTGTTTGCATGTTGCAGGCACATGTGCATGGTCATGCGAGGCGTGCAGAAGATGAACAGTCGCACCATCACCAGTGCAATGGTGGGCGTGTTCCGCGAGGACCCCAAGACCCGCGAGGAGTTCCTGTCCCTGGCCAAGAACAGCTAGGGCCCTTCTACCTCAGTCTACCGTCAACTCCAACACTGACAGCGCCCTCTGTCCCCCGAGTACTGCAATCCACGTTTCCTTTACTGTCTCCATTTCTCTCTTTAATGAGATGTGTATTCTGAGATGCGAGTACATCACAGGACACAGGTTCTCAAGGAATTCCGTTAGCGTGAGTTACATGTAGCACTGTGCGCATTCTTCTACCTATACTTTACCCTGTGAGCATTCTGTCATCAACATTTTCACCACACCTCGGGGCGTACCTGAAGAGCTGTCTGCCTGTACTGTATTTCTCTATGAAAACAAATAACCATTCAAGTATTGCCCACCAGCAAAATAGCCATTTCTGGCAATACAAGAAACTTGCTTTATGTGTATTAACTTATAAATATATTTTTTGTTAGCATCACTTCTTATGAATTATAGTCAAAAGACACAATTAACCATAAATGTTATCCACATAAAATGCTTTGTCTTTTTTTTTTTTTTTTTAAAGTGGTACATTCCTAACCAAGCTTTAACATCAGCTTGTGCTTCACAGGACTGTCATGCGCAATCAGTGCAACATCAGATGTAGAAAACTGCAAACATTCTCGAAAGTGAAGATAAAAAATAGTCTTTGATGCCCTGACAATCGAGACCGGTGCCTTGAGTTCTCCTTGTAATAAGTGCTTTAAAAGAGGACTTATTTTGCACATATCCACGATTTTTATACTTGCTTCCTGTATTTTAGATTTTGTAAATAGGACAACAGCATCAACAGTTTTCTTCTGACAGACTGTGTGAACAGTATTACAGGATTTGTGTCATATACCTAATAAGACAAATGTCTGTAATAGGAAAAGATCCATGTCTGCATTAGTATGAAACTAGGATGAACGACTGAACATATTTTCATTCATACTGTCAATGTGGAGTGTTAACTTTATTGCAAGCGTTTATCTTTTCGGATGCTGCTCACAATGAACACTAGAACAAATCTGAATAATTCAACTGACAGATAACATTATTTAATGTTATTCAAGTAACAGTCTCCCACGGGAACACAAATTTTGCCCCCAAACCCTTCTGGAATTTTTCTCGCACTTAAAAGGTATATTGCCAGAACTGTCTTGGCCCTCATAATATAAAAATAAAATTATTTAAACTGTTTAGCTGTATTGTTCATATACATTACAATGTCATTTTAAAACAATGTATTGTATATTGATCCCCAAATAAACATGTTATAAAGCTATCTAATGCATTTGGTTTGTTGGTTTTTAAGTAGCTTATGAAATAGCCTACTGTTAGAACTGGACAGCGACTTTGGCATAGAATGTTTACACAATCATTGTCAAATAGGCTATAGCTTAATGTCAGAGCTACTTATGCTGCAATGAAGCAGAAATGTTTGCACAACATCATGCTTTGCACCCATTCACAGTGAAAGGATTACAGTCAATAATCACTGGCATATGCAAACTGTAACCTTTGTGCTTACTTTAAAGAAAATTAAAATCAACACAGTATACAAAAGTTTTTTTTTTTTTTTTTTTAACAGTGTATAAGCAGCCTATTGCAGTTTTTTCCAAATTCAGATTATACAACCAATTTAACGTCAAAATACCCTTATGTGACATAGCTAGCCACACACACACACACACACACAGGCACACATGTAAATCTCTCAACTCCAGTACAATTCTGGATTGTGAAAGGCACAGTGTTTTCACTTAAACTTAATACCAGTTTACAAACTGACTGTTCAAAACATCCCAGTAAAATACCATGAATATTACGTCCACTAACTTATCTAAATGAAGAGTTAGACAGTATTGCCCTTTCAAGGCACAAATCTCACTGTCCAAACTTTGTGTATCCAAGTAATGTACAATAGCAATTGAAAAGTACAATTCATTAGAGCAACTTATTAATGGTATGCACAAAGGCAATTTATTTGCCAGGCATAATCACATTAAAATGAATGCCAAATACAAAAAAAACAAAGCATGCAGGTACTCATCTGCTTCAGCGGAGAAAATTAATATCAACCTAAATGAATGTCAGTTAAATAGATTTAAAATGTGATGTAAACTGAAGGAAAATGTACTCAAGCCACATATTGAGTGGCCATTGTGAAAATGTAACATTTCTCTACAATAAGTGAGACATTAAAAGACAACATACGAATTGTTAATGACATAATTTAATCCAACCTCAGGTATACATTGAATAGAATCAGTATCATTTGCCATATTCACACTGGAATAAGTTGTAAAAGTAACAAAAGCTTTAACACTGCCTAAAAAGTGATCTGTGAAAGCAAAGCCAAACCCGCTTGTACTCCGAAACCTCCCCACAGTATTGCAGACACGCAGCGATGACATATCTAAAGTGCCCTCAGATCCAAAGTAAAAAATTAAATCTTTTCAGAGACTAGTAGTAAAATCCCTGATGTTTGTAAATGTAAGTATAACTAAAATAATATTGCTTGATGTGTAGCTTTTGGCATTTTTCCCTATTTTTATGCACTTATCTGGGGGCGCAGATTGCCTTAAACATTAGCCAAGAGATAAACATATTTAAAAACTTAGATGGGGGCCATGGTTTTGCTTCAGGGTTGAACTGCCATTTAATAAATGTCAGAACCTCCATCTTTAAAAAAGGTAAGGTAGAGTGCATGACCTTTTTCCTTAAAACTCTAAATCTGAAAGTTGCATCTACTCCTGCTGTTCATTATGTAATCTACTGTGTTTGGAGAGGCGTGCAATCATCTTAATGAAATAAGCGCACACTGGGAATTAATCTACAGTTCATTTTATAACTGCAACCACGACAGGAGTAATCCTTAAAGCCGGTTAAGACCAGCCTATATCCTAAGACCACAATAAATAGGCATTAAAAGACAAAGGAAAATGTTTAGAAGTGCGGTGCTCCTTTGTGAAGCCTACTGATAAATGCACATGGCTAAAAGAGCAAGAAAAAAAAACCTGCATAGTTAAACAAAAATGGCCATGTAGTGTCTCTATAACATTATAACATTTGCGTATCAATTATGATCACAGTCCGTCATGTTCTCATAGAACAGTTAAAGCCTATGTATTGCTTTCAAAGATAAACGACAACTATTTAAAAGACAAGGTTCTTATCTAGGAGCTAGAATATCTCTGGCACACTTACAATGACAGAAAATATCAAACATTTTCTTTCAGTTATTACAGTGAGAAATAACCTTTAGATACACAGAAAGGGAGCAGCAGGCTCTCTGGTGTGGTGGTGTGTGCTGACTGCTGAGAGATTGAACATCAAAGGGTTTTTCAGAGATTCACCCTGTCATGCACAAAGCACACACACACACACACACGTAGCTGTGTTACACACACAGCCCACAGTGAAACTTGCACAAGAAGATGGAACTGGGGACCGCCTCGCAAATACACACCCCATCCCGAGAGGGGCGATGATGGCAATCAGTGTATAATCACACAGAGGTCTGCTTGTAGTTTTTGGTGTCCAGAACCTTCTTTCCACACATTGCACAGATACCTGTCCAAACACATATTCTCTTATTTAGAACCGGATGTATAAAACGAAGAATTTCCTTGTAATGTTTCCCTATTAAAATTGAGATCTCCAAATACAGAACTGCATCATGGTTCATGCTCTGCTCTTGTTCCTTTGATCAAGACATTTACCCTCATAATACAAGATGTATCCAGGAAATATCCTGTTTATACAAACTACATTACAATAGACTGTAAGCAATTATAACATTCTTGGTAAGGCCAACGACTAGGCTAAATAGATTATGTAACCTCGGCTAAACGTGTGGGAATGACTCAGTAGATTAAAGCACATAAGCTGTAAAGGTATTCTTCACTATACAGATCAGTCAATCTTGTAGTGTCACTGTGCCAAATGAAAACTATAATGGAATGCCAAGCCAAGAGGGAAGAATGGTGTGGATGTGCTGCTACTGACCTTTCTTATACGCGCAACCCTGACAATAGTTTGACCCCGACTGGTGGACAGAACTCTTGCAGATGCGGCAGGTGGCAAAGCGAGACTTTCCGTACGGGTCAAACCTGTCACAAGCAGAAACAGGTCGTCTCAGCGAGAAACTCAGAAACACAACATGGGAAAACACAGGCGGGGGAAAAAAGCAAATATACTAAACTTGACTGAAGAAAAATCAGCCAACCTTTTTTACCATGACATACCTTGCTTTCTTAAATGTGAGAGCCTTATTTTCATTCAGCTTGCGCCCACCACTCTCTGGAAAAGACAAAGCACTAGATCATAAATTTGGCTACGTTTATTCTGACACCTGCTTACGAACTCAGTCATATGAATTATTATCACACAGTAATATTAACATTGCTAAATCACCCTACATGATTAGAGACAACACTTCCTCCCATCTATCCACATGCAGAAAGCATCTTTGTATGTATAAGTCAAGGTTTGGCTTCTTTGGCAGACAGAATAAACAACACGTATACATGCTCACCCTGCTACTGGGCACGTTTGGGTATGCTCTGCCATGCCGACTTTCAACCTATACAAATTGCCCCATGTTGCTGGGGATTTGATTCCCTGCCATTAACTACCCCCCCCCCCCCATAACGTACTGAGATACCTCTATCAGTAACCCTCTCTCCCACACCTTGTCTGGAAGAAGTATAAAAAAATAAAATAGAAACAGTTGTGCACCTTATTCTTTGCACCAGCACTGCTTGCCACTTAGGGCAGCAGATATTTAGCCACTGTTAACAAGGTACAATCTAAAGACAGTGGATCTCTACTACCTGTGGTATTCCGTGCTCCGTCCTTCCAGGTGTCCGGAGTGATAACTCTTCCAAGCTTCTTCTCACCTGTTCAAGATTTCAAAAAATACAAGGAAAAAAATTATTTAAAAAACGTTTAATTAGCAATGACGTCATCTCCGTACACAAACGTAGACAACTTAATTTGGCGTTACAAAGTAACTGCCATGTTAGCCAAAGCTAGCAAAACAGTGACCAAGTCAGTAATGCAAAAAAATAACCTGTCCACAACAGCCATTCCCCATTCACAGATGGCGGCCTTGCTAACGCTGGCTAGTTAAACAAACAAATACCTCCAATATAGACGGTTAGGTAATGCAATCGAGCTAACGTCACAATTATTTTTTTTAAAATAATAATATGCGTGTTTCTGAACTGGCAGCTAATGACACAATTTAGAACGCTCAATACTTACACTTTTCGCAAACCATGATTTTTAACTTTGGGGAAAATACGCCAAACAACAGCTACTGTTCCAATCCACTGACAACAATCGTCGCACAAAACCTAACTTCCTGTACTCTTATTGAGGATTTCCGTTTCCGGTGGCAGTCGAGACTGATGGTAGGCGGGACCTTCACAATTATAGAGATACCCTGGCCAGTTTGGTCTTATTCTAAAGACGTCTACTCGAGAATACGTGCATTATTATATCATATATGTGATATAATCCGTGATGTGGAACAAACTCTGACCGTAGACCGTAACTGTGTTTCATATTTCATAATTGAATTTGAATGAATGCCCTCTCCACCAATGACACTTTTCGACTACCCCCACCATGTTTGTGAGCATTATTGGGGGCTGTGCTAACCCTACATTACTTGCATGTTGACCTTGCTGGCCACGCAAACTACGCGGAAGCGTTAAAATGAATGGCCACAAATTGCATAGGACAGTCGTCTGTATTTATCTTAGACGTAGAGAGTAGGTATTATATTAGTTGCCGAACACAGCTACATATGGAACACGCCGTTATGAAGGAAAGGCAAAAGTGGCGAATGTTGGTCGTTTTCTGAACGTGGTCTGTATCTGTCAGAGAGAAATTAGTAGCAGCGTATAGGTTCATTTTGGAGCAAGCTAACTCAAGTTACAGTTAGTCCTGTTTCTGTCTACCAGCCTAGAGATCAGGCTAAGTGACCAGTTGGCTATCTAATATTTGTTAACACGGGTAAGTCAACGTCTTCTTCAGAGGTTGAAATACACATGGAAACCTAGAATATCGGTCTAACGTTAAAAGTGGTTGGGAACAAGTTATTGTTATAAAACGCAATTGGTTAGCTAATATATCTTGTAACTAAATCAGATAAATTGCTAGTATTTCCACAGTCCCACAAAACCGGCTATCCCAAGCAAGCTCGTAATATGACAATTCCTCATCCTTTGGTTTTGTATTTAGTAGCTGGTGGTATACGTTACGAAGTATAAAGTGAACAACCTGCTGTACAATAACGTTAGCTGGTTGTTGCTACAAGCTACGTTCACTTGTTATCCAATTTGGCTAGCTGTTTAGTTCGCTTTTTGTCACGCAGATTTGAATTATGTAATGTGAGATAATAATAATGCTGCGATAAATCTAACATCTAACATTTAGCCGGTTGCATTATCTTTATACAGCCACATGGCGTACACTGGTTGGGAAGTAAGGACAACGCTACATTAATAGCTAGTATCATTGCTAAAACGATGTTGCAAGTTCGCTAATGCTACAAATGTGCATGAGAAATACAAACCTTTACCAGTTTCCAACATTTGATCTGAACAAGTATACAACTCTCAACAATATTTAACTTGCCTTACCAGCAAGAAAACTGGACCACTCATCGTCACCATGAGGGACCTCGAGTTTAACATTAAGGGCATGGTGTCCGCCCATGCTATCATAGCTTCCTCCATCTTCATTGCGACGCTAATGCCGCATTTCTTCGCGGAGAAGTACTCTGTGATCGGAACTCATTTGGTCTGGTTGTATTCCGTGTCTGGATCAGTGGTCGTCGTTAACATCACCATCTTCTGGCTGCTGGGCATCAGTCCGCCCCCCAAGAAGCACACGTTGAGTTACAAGGTGGGATTGCAATGCACGACAACAGATAAGTCACAGTCGGCGTCACCTTAGCGATATCAGCCGATACCATCCCGTTGCATCATGAACGCTGGTTACTTTTTTTGCAGGCTTACCGTGATCAAATGTATGAAAACCTCAACCTCAATTTAATCATTCCCACAATCAAAAATGTTGCATAAAATTAAAGCACGACGGGCTACCTCCTTCATAGCTGTAGTTTATGATTGATGTAATATTACCTCTGCACCATGTTGCTTAGGAACTGCACAGAGGTTTTTGTTTTTTGCCATCAGTTAAATTTCTGGGTATCCATTATCGCATTGGACACTAGTCATTTGCAATAACATTGTGATTTGAATGAGATTCAACCTCATGACTGAATCCTACTGTGGAGAATTCCGGTTTTCTGTGACGATCTCTTATTGAATGATCGTCACAATACTTTGTCCCAACCAAAATTATTGGCAGCCAGTCTGTCCTCTCCAAATCTCATTTGACCATGGAAAACTTATTAAATGTACTCTCAATAATAAAGCTGTGATGAGTTAATACAGTCGAAATGTGGCTGCCTTCACACAAGTATTGTGAAATGCACTGCAGAAGACTTTATTGGTGTGGTTGTATTGGTCTGAATACACTTTGTCCTCCGTCGTACTGTAGGTGTCCAAGGTCGTCCGATCCTGTCTGCACTTTATTGCCTCGTGCTTGTTTTTCCATGTTGTGCTGGTTCTTTATGGTGCAACCGTACTGGAGTAAGTATCGTCATAGTTTGTGAGTGTATTTACACAATTATTTACCTTTTTAAAATGTATCTTCAAACTAAAAAAATCTGATGACAGAAGTTTTCTTTCAGTTAAAATACACAGTCTGAGAGCAGCGGGCTCTCCAGTGTAGCGGTGTGTGCTGACTGCTGAAAAAAATTTGATAACAAAAGTCCCCTGGTTGTTTGAATGACCCTTCCTACTTGCATATATATATATATATATATATATATATATATATATATATTGATTATTATCCATCCAACTTCCCTTGTTCACCTCCCAGAGAGGTTCCAGCCTGCGTCCTATTGGCGATCACACGGTTAGAGAGCATCTGGCCTGAGAGAGAACTGGGCCACCATTTTAGGTTAAGCTGTTGGCCAAACGGAGGTTGAGCGGATGGAATGACACAGCGTTTGGTCTGTCCCAGGTCAGCGCTGGAGACCTTCTCCCTGGCTGTCCTGCTGTCCTCCTTCACCACGCTCAGGTGTCTGTGTGTGCTGGGCCCGAACGTGCAGGCCTGGATCCGGGTCTTCAGCCGCGAAGGGTGGGTCCACACCTCCTGCCTCCAGCCGTTTGTCTCTTACGCCGCACAATCAAACTGCTTCCCACATTTTAGCCATTTTGTCCTACCGTTCTTTCAGGTTCAGCGTCAGACATTTTCTTTCAGACAGTGCATCCATTTCGCACCTTAGTTCTGCTCAGCTCTCACTCAGAAGCGATTGGCGTGTGTGGTGTTCAGGTAAACTCTCCTTGCGCTCCTTTTGAAATGATGAAACGCAAATTTAATAAGTTATAATATGCATAAGACATGCAAGGATAATTGTAGTCTGTATATACACACATATACAGTATGCGCAGCACAGTGGTGCAGTGGTTGGCACTGTTGCCTCGCAGAAAGGTGGTTCGGCCGGATCCTCTCTGTGTGTATCCTGGTTATATAAAGGTTAAATAAATACATGTGTAGGTGTTCCATGCTATTTAAGCTTACTACTGCAGTTCTCTAAGCACATTACCATTTACCGGAATACAATTACAACGCAGGCATTATTACCATTTGTAGAATTACAATTGTCCCTGAAAATAGTGACCTCTTGTAATTTTAAAAAACTGTCACTAGAGGGTGCGTAAGCACTAGAGGTTGGATTGCTCAGAGCTTCAAGTGGTTCTTTTCAGAACAGCTACTCAACTATATGGGCAGCTGTCTGGCTATTGGCACTGAATCGTTTGAAATAATATACAGTGTAGATATTTCAGACATTTTTCCTTGAGTTACTCCGATCGAAATTAAGGTGGAAAGGAATGTATTCGTTTTTGATAGTACACGTGATCGCTTTGAGAAAGCATTGCACAAGAAGGAGGATTCTCATAAGTGAACGAACATGCGAGAAAGCACCCGGTCAGGGTTTCCTGTTCGTGGGAAAGGGGAAACGGCTGCTGGGAAGCCATGCAAAGCCAGAAATGGAGAACTGCTCCGGGAAACTCTTGGCTAAGGAAAAGCGTCTTTCACTCATTTGACCAGCTCTTCTTCGTTTTTAATGGGTGTCCTGGAGTGTTTTCATATGATGTTTTTTTAAGCATCAAGTGCTGAAAAAAGTATTTTGCTTCCGTTGACTTTCAGCTCTTGTCAGACACGATCGTGTCATGATAGAATTATTTGACGGGTTTGAGCGATGAAAATGTAAATTTCCATTACAGAGATACTGTCTTTGTTGCCATGACAACATCAGTAGGAAGTTCCGCTTGTTGCAAAGGATGCCTGTTCTGCAGAACCCAGTGTTACAAGCTAATCCAGTGTTAGACAGAGAAAACCCTGCCCTACATTAAAGGGGTCCCAGCAATATCCCCCCCCCCACCCTAGAGTGTTGTTTTGAATCCGTAATCTGCTCAAGTAAAACTGACTTTGTTGCACTCTGTTCAATCCCGAAAGCACTCTCACATCTTTACTAAGACAGATATGACTCATGACACAGCGGACTGTTGGACACACGCGTACACACACACACACACACGAGTTTTGAATCTGCTGCTCACTCCGTGCAAGTGAAGAGCTGGGTATAGACTCTGAAGACTCGCTGTCTGAATGAGTAGCTGTGTCTGCCCAGCCCGAGGACACTAAAGCCACACTTACATTTTTTTCTGTTCATTGAAGCAGTGTTTTGGCACCATTATTTGTAATTCCAGCCTGTTCTATTAAGACATTGAAGTGGTAACTGGTGAAGCATTTTGGAGGAGTGAATTATAATTCAGTAGTTTGGTGAAGTGGAAAGTTTGACCCGTGAACGTATACACACACACACACACACACACACAGTGTAAAGGGTGACGGCCACAGCTGTGTATCAGTGTGAATATAGCAGCCAATAAACTATGAGGAGCTGCAAAGGCATTGTCACAGTCTGGGGCTTGGGTTAAATTCCCCATCAGGTGGGATTACTGGTCAACTACAGTCCTTACTCAACTGATCTGTACTGCTGTCTGTATACTGTCTAATGCATAAACTCACTTTCTCAACCTCTCATACTAGCACACGCACACACACACAACTGCACGCACACCCTCTCTGTCTAATGCACAAATAGCCATGCAGCCTGTCTCACTCACACAGAAAGAGACACAATAACTGAACAGTTTAGCCAGACTTACCCATTCTTACTACCTGTGTATGTGGCTAAGGCTTTTATTCCAGAGACCCTTGGATTCCTCCGCTTATTTGCACAGCTGTTATGTCTTTCTATGGAAGCGGGGAAGGGAGTGTACCCCGCTCAAGGTCACACATGCAGTGTGGGTTCCATAGTTACAGCGATGCCTTCGCTATGTGCAGCGTGCGTGCGCGCCACACTAATGGCATTTGTGTGGTTTCAGGGCCATGTCAATCTGGGATACCTCTCTCCAGATAACCACAGCCTGCACGGTGATCGGAACCTGGGTGGGAGCTTTCCCCATCCCTCTGGACTGGGACCGACCCTGGCAGGTCAGCTCCGAAACTCTGACACTCTCATTCTTGCCCTCCCCCTACCCCCCCTCCCTTACTTCTGCCTTTCTGTCTCTGTGTGCTGTTCAGTTCTGCAAGAAAAGAAGTTCTAGCAAGTTATAAAAACTGCCATTTATAATTGTGAATAAACGCTACACTATGCTTCTGTCCACAAGCACTGCATCTAGAAACAGTAAGTTGCTGTACCGGCTGCTCTGGAGTTACTTGAAGTGTCGTTTACTTTAGACCACGGACCCCAGGCCGGCAGAAACTGCTTTAAAAACCCAAAGTAGCCTTCATCACTCACTAAAACAATATAAGACATGCACTTAAAGTATGTTTCAAAAACAAAAAGTGAACTATTATTTTATTTAAACCCATTTTCTAGATTTATAGGGGTTTGACGTTGCAAGGTGGGGTAGATAACCTGACTGCCGATTCCGCTCGTCGGCTCTTCTCCTCGTGCTGGTGTTGGAGGATCGAGGGCTCCGCTCTCTGAAGGGAAGCCGGGCTGCAGAAGAAAGGGCCGCGTAGCGTAGGAGTGCTGGCGCTCTCTCTCGTCCCGAGCGCGTCGCGCTAGCTTCCGAGCGCTAATCCTGCACAGCGGAAACATCTGCGCGACGCAGTCACACGGGGGTCTGCTTTAGATCAGAGGAGAACCCCAGAACCCTCTCGCTGTGTGGGAAGAACAGAGGAGCTTCTCCCTCTCTCTCTCTCTCTCTCCTCAGAGTTTTGTTTTTGTAGTCTCTGTGCCATTCCCCATTAATTTCCACGAAACCCCATCTCTGTGCACCACGAATATAAATAATGGCTTGTCTACATTTGTCCCTGCATGCAGTTACATCCATCACAAGTTCTTTAGATGATCTTCAATAGTTAGAATTTATGCACTGCAGAACCAGCTTAAAACCATCCAATAAGGCTGCATGTATTCTATCGTTTTAAATAAATTACAGAATGGGGACGTACGGCGAGGTTAGATATCGGTTCCAAAGTTTAAATCTACGATTTTTAAACCACGTGCACTTTCCATTCACTGTAAATAAATCAAACCGCGCGCTAGGCTGTACCACATGGACGGCGGTGACGCTGATGAATCACACAAGCGATAAAAGCGTCTTAATGAAAGCGGCGTTTGGCCACCCTAGCCAAGGTGCGGCCGAGCGATTACCGCCCGGGCTGGAAACATTCCCCCTCATTACCGAGAGCCTCGTTTCGGTTCAGTCTGGAGGCTACATCTCCATTTCAGCCGACTGCTAACGAAGACATAATAGACCCGTTATTAATATTTAATGAGAACGTTCGGCCCGTGCTTAAAAATAATCCACTTTTTGCGTTCATGATTTTCAGCGGGTGATTTCATTAAAGGCTGTTGTCTCTGGGTTTAGGTGCACTGGCTCTACACGCTCCAGGCTTTAAATCTATATTTCACACTTAGGAACGAACGGGGTCAGGCGCGCACTGCAAAATCTGCATTACAAACCTTCTTGGATTCCCACTTGACGCCTTTCTTTATGAGCCAATTTAGGTTTCCAAATGACACTATAGTGGTGAAAGCACCGTGGTACTCACGACACAGGGGTGCAGTGTAGAACTGGTCCAAATCCAGCTGCCAGCGCCGCGATTGGCGACTGGCCGAGGTGCAGTGTCAGCGTGCTACCAATGTGGCCGCTGATTGGCTGGTTTGCAACCGTGGTTGGTCCCGGACCGTTGTCTGTGGTTGAGCAGTGGTGTGAATTTGATTTCTTTTTACTTACTGATGCTGTGGTCCAGAACCATCTTTCTAGGGCTCTGCTCTGTTCCATTGTGATGTCATAGTGGCTGGGTGGGGTCAACCTGCCTCCTCTCCTCCCAGGCGTACAGGGTGCAAGAGGGTAATGTGCTGACTCATAAACACACACACACACACACAGTGTAATTCATATCTATGGAAGAATGGAAACATCGATAAGAGCTGCTGCTTTTACCTCATCGCACGCGACATGCAGATGTCTGTTTGCTCCATTATAAATGACGCGAGTGAACGGGCAAATTGAAGGAGAGCTGGCGCGGTGCGAGGAGGGAAGCGATGTGCCCTTTCCTGATGATTCACTGAGGCTGGACTCGAGGCAGGTGGAGTCTCTGGTAGCGATGATGTCACCCCGGCACAGACGCGCTGTGTCTGTGGCCATGGAGAACAGAGAGCACACAGTGTTCCCTGCAGAAAGTTGCCATGTGCGTGCCGACGTCGGACAGAGACAATTTGTCTTGGCTGATACGAGAGAGACTCTGTGTGACGCTCTGCTTGGAGACAGAGGGGGACAGGAGAAAAGGATGGACAAAGGGAGAAAGAGCGGGACGGAGATGGAGGGAAGGAGGCAGGAACAGGGAGGGAGGGAGGAAGGGAGGAAGGGAGAGCGAGAGATGGCAGGCAGGGTAGTGAAAAGCAGAGGTGATTGTACAGTCCAGACCTGGGCCATAGATCAAACACACACTGAGCCTCAGACAGTACAGGGGTGTGTGTGTGTGTGTGTCTGGATAAAGCTCATCTCTGTCACACAGCTGCTAGCTGCTCCTGCCTCTAACCGAAGCTCACGCTCATGCACACGCCACACATACACACACAGACAGACACACACGCTCGCACACACACACACTGACACGCTCTCGCATGCACACACGCACACACCTCCCTGATCCACTGTGCCTCCCTCGCCTGTCCCTTCAGGTCAAGAGCGGCTCAGCAGCCACACTCAGCTGTAAGCCCCAGTGAAAGTGATTTTCTGTGCTAGTCGGGTACCTGAGGGGACAGCTGAGACGCTGGGGAAGCTGTCCCGTGCTCCTTTCTGACATTAGGCCCCTCGCGTTAGGCTAGAGTCCCCCAGACTGTGACGGTGAGCGCACCTTAACACTGTGAGGTCTGGACGACAGCGTTATGTCAAGTGCCACGTGTGCACGGCACTCCATTATTAACCACCCGTAAACAGGAAGTCCGTGTCACTCAACGGGCTTAAGGGTAAAACGTCTTAATTATGAATTATTAAAAAACTCAACAAGACTGCCTCCTCCTCAAGAATCCTAACTACAGCTCAGTAATGAGGGAGCACTTAAATCCCTCTTCTCTTCAGTATGTCAGGAAATGGTGAGAGAAATCCAGTGCAGGCGCAGACAGATTCTTAAAACGATATACACCTTTTATTTGGATCATATGCTTCCTAGGAAAAAAAAGATAAGAAAAGGTCACTGATATTTTTGCTGTGAGACCAATCCACTCCCAACAACAGCATGTACTGTGCGACAAGGTCCACTTAGAAAAGAAAAGGAAAAACGCACTTTCACTCCACAGTGCATCATGGTAAAATGAAGCGGGCTGTGATCCAGAGGGTACTGGGTCTTCCCCGCTCAGAAGAGTGCGAGGATGAGGTCCGGTCCCAGCCCTCCGGAGGCCAGGTCAGGCCCACTGGCCAAGCTGACGGTGTTGTCACAGAACCACACAGCGGTCAGCCCAGCCCGACGGGCAAGGCCTCAAACACGTAAAGAGAGAAAATCCCAGACTCATACTGAAAAAGACGCAGTGATTAAGCAATCTTGTCCTTTTTTTTTTTTTTTCTTTTTTTTTTTAAAGAAGGTGATTGACACATCCGATGATGTTGCTGGCTGGGGACATGGGGCAGTGGAGCCTGATTGGAGCAGTGGGAGTGGGCGGGGTGTTTGTTGTAAAGTTACCTCTCCTTCCCTTTGGGTAGTTTGTGCTTGTGTGTCCGTACGTTACTGGGGGAAGCTGACTGCATTTCCTCTGTTCCGTGCCCCTCTTCAAAGGTGTGGCCCATTTCCTGCTCCTTGGGGGCCACTTTTGGGTTCCTGACGGGCCTCATCATTGCCCCTGGCTGGATCTACTGGCACCGTAAGCAGCTGACCTACAAGTGCAAGTAGATGGGTGCGAAGCAAGCGCAGAGAGGTGCACTGAACCCCAAACGCAACGGGACGTTCCACTGTGGTGTTGGAAACCGAAGAGGACTTTGAAACTCAAAGCCAAAATTCCATTATGCAAATACTGGCAAAAAGAACATATATTTTTGGCCTACATTTAAGAGAAGCATAACTGCAATTTTTTGTTACATATTTATACGGCTTTGTAAATCTGGAAGGTATTGGGAATCTTTTAACAGAGCTGTTCAAAGGGCTGTGTGTTTGTGTGTGTTTTTTTTTTTTTTTTAAACGGTGTAGGTAAGAATAATGGGACATTAATAAAAATAGTGATTATAAATGTTGTTTCTGAGGGAAATAAAAGTCTTCGGTACGGTGGTGAGCTTGTGCTACTTTGGTTATTTGGTTTCTTTTCCGGTAAAGCTGAAGTTCCCAGCGGGTCACCGGGCCGGTGTGAGTCTGAGAAAGTGCCCGGGCGCTTGTGGGCGGAGTCCCAGACGTGCAATGCCGTCAATCTGCAGCTTTGCTTTGGCCCCTCCTCCTCCCTCCTGGCTCCTCCCCTCTGAGTGTCGGCTGTCTGTCCAGGTTTTGTTGTTGTGTTGTCTTTGTCCCTCCCTCCCTCCCTCCCTCCTCCTCCTCTCTCGCTCTGTCGCTCTCTCTCTCCGTCCCTCTCACGTGATGAGGCAGCAGTTGATGCAGCGCGACCCCAGCCGTCTCTTCAGCGCGCTCTTCTTCGGCGTGAGGATGGCGATGATGGCTTCGTCGAAGACCGTCTTGAGCCCCTTCTGCGTCAGAGCCGAGCACTCCACATAGCAACAGGCGCCTATCTGTGGGGGGGGGGGGTGGAGGGGACGTCAATACGCATCCATCAATAAGCATCCATCAACATGCACCGTCATACGACAAGGCGTGTCAGTGCAGAGGCCTGGGCGGGAGGTGCAGGCATGACTTCCTGAGCACAGCTGCCCCTCCCGGCCGTCGCCGATGGAAACCGTTAACTAGCGAATGGTTTGCTCTGTAATATGCTCTGTTGTCATAATTCACCAAGGGTGCACCACACCCACATCAACCAAGCTTTTCAGACATCTTAGGACAGTGGTGAGGATTCCGTTAAAGTCACGGTCAGATCCACACACACGCATGATTATTTTTAAGGAAGAAGAGATGTAGATATTGTATTGGCAAACTATGCCTCAGGAAACTAAATTCATGTTAGACATATGGGGTCTTTCATGACTGCAAATTATTTCTTAGAAGAATAACTCAAGACTGCTTTCAGCTTTGGTGTGCAGTGGTCTGGTGTGGGGCGCACTAATACTGCAGTTACATTACTGTCGTTCTGCCCTCATCTCTATTCAAAAGTAAACAGTAAATTTGAACACCCAGACAGCCCTTCAGATCCTACCTCCTTGGCCAGTTTCTGACCCTGCTCTGTCGTGATGGGTTTCTCCTTCATGTCGTTGAGTTTGGCGATGGTTTTTGGGTCATCTCGAAGGTCGATCTGAAACAGAGGCACAGTCAGTGGGTCTGTGGAACAGGGCTTAGTCCTTCCCAGAGTATAAAATGGGGGCCCCTTCTAGTTGCGCCCCCCCCCCAGTCCACCATTCTGCAGGTGGGGGTGTCAGTCAACATGACTAGTGCCTGACTAGCCCCTCGCCCCCCCCCCCGATGAAGAGAGATAGAGAAATCATGCGTGTGCTCATTTTGTTATTTTATTGCTCAACCCCCACACCCCAGGCTCTCCATTTCATTGGGTCAAAGTTCAGCTTCACTGCCCCCCCCCCCCCTTCAGGCACTCTTCCAACCCCAACACAACCGCCCCCCCCAATGCCCCCCGATCACATAACACTCGCCCAGTGATGGTTTGTTTTTAGAGCGACGGGTTCCAGGAATGAAAATCTACACTGGACCTGGTATCAACCCCCCCCAACATTTACAGTGAAATAAGCTGATGGGTCTTGCCCCTCTCTGCCTGCCTTCCATCCTGGAAAAAAACAACCTCTGGATCCGATTAACATTCCGCTTCCTGATTTTTCAGCTGGATCTGGGCTGAGGGCTGCAGCAGAGCATGTGGCATACCAGCGCCCCAGAACCCCCGCACCCCAACCTCAATAAACAGGGCCTCCCCCAGTTCTGTCAAAAACTCACACATATACATACACACACCCCATACGTACGCTCTCCCATATACACACAGCCACACACAGACTGTTTCTCCTGCACGCGTGTGCCCACATACGCATCCATACACCCACATGAGAAAATACTCTCCTTCTCCTACACTTACACACACCTGTGAACACACCTTTTCTCCACCTTTTTTAGAGGGTGACTGGGGTCAGGACCAGGATGTTCAAATCTAACCTGGTGTGGATCTGTGTGTGCTCAGCCAATCAGAGAAGACCTTGCAGTTTTGATCTTCCAATCAGATCTAGAATGAGAGTCCCCTCGTGCACGCACATGCAGATACACACCTCTTGATGTCATCTCTAATTCTACTTTCCGTGCCAATCGATCACCACTTCATTAGTATTCACCTCATGATCACCACTGATTAATCCATGGACCAATAAAACATCAGCAAATGTCCTCTGACACGCTGAATTACAAATCACACACACCCACACTCCAGCACTGCCCCAACCACACCTCCAAACACTCAGGCCCTGCCCTCCCAACTCCCCATCCAGACTTAAGTGCTTGCCATCCTAGGAACTGTAATTGACACCCACATATAAAGTTTAGATACACAGTTTAAAATAGATGACAAGTTACTCTTGTGATTTCCACAACAGAATTTGGATAATTATTGGAATACCGGGGTGTGCTTTTATCTGTCTCTCTTGGGCCAGAGATATAACGACATTTTCATAATTTCATGTGTTGTTGATTTCTTGTTTGTTGATTTTGATTGTTGCTGTTTCTTTCTGTTCAAGTTATTCCGGTCTTAGTATGAAAAATATACATTATTTTCATTGTTCAAAATATCTTTTTAAAGTGATAGCAACTCATTACATCAGTAAAACATCTACCTCTCTGTTCTTTCAAATACATTCATGAAGAACAATCAGATTCGATGCTTTTTTTAATGCTTAAAAAGTTTGTTCCTGCTGAAAAGCAGGAGACTTGACTGGACCACATGCAGTCAGGACAGGAGAGCCACTTCCTTGAACGGTTCCAGATGACACTCAACTGAAGTTGATTATTAGGGCACCCATCTGGCCCAGCTACGGTCTGGTTCCTTGCTTGAATATGGCTGCCACATGCACCCCTTACGGAACCCTGAGCCCGCCTCTACCCCAGAGATACTCAGACTGGGACTGGGAGCAGTTTGGGTGGGCTGGTACGGTCCCAGTTCGGTTCATTGAGCTCACCTGGGTTCCGATGAGCAGGAAGGGGACGCTGGGGGCGTACTCCTCTAGCTCGGGGACCCACTCCTCCCGCACATTCAGGAAGCTGGCCGGGTTCACCACGGAGAAGCAGATGAGGAAGACATCGGTCATGGGATAGGATAAAGGCCTCAAGCGATCATAGTCTTCCTGCAGGGTTGGGAATGGAGATGGAGAGAGAGAGAGAGAGAGAGAGAGACAGAGAAGAGGTCCAGATCAGCCAACCTCCAACTGTGCATCATTTAAGGGCAGCAATGTAGAGCACCGGTTACGGAGGTTGCGGGTTCAACTCCCACATGAGGAACCACTGTACCGTTGTAAGAGGCACAGCACTTTAACTTGCGTGGCTCGAGTACATACCCAGCTGTGTAAAGGGACACTGTGAAATGATCCATGTTGTGCGAGTCACACTGGATATCCAAGCAAGTGGTGCAATAACATTTAACCCCGACTGCGATGTGAAGCTGTGAGTCTCAGGTGCACACCAGAACGCTGCCCTGCTGCGCTCCCCATAAATGGCTCTTTGTGGAGTACCAGGAATCAGCGCAACAGCAGTCTGGAGAAGATTAAAAAAGCCTGCAGCTGCGGGCCAAAGACTTTGGACAGGGGCCCCATTTACCCCTCTCCACAGCCGGCCTCCTCCACTCTCACTTCTTCAGTTCTGTTTAATCAGCTTGGAAAAAATTTGGGTAAATGTTATTTTAGAGTTATGACTATTGTTTCCTTCCTGAATATCGCACAAAGGTATAAGGTAAATTAAAGGTAATTTTAAAGGTATAAGAAAAACTATTATTAATTTCAGACTACAGTGCATAGGCCATGGTTACCTGTTTTGCAGTGAGAGAGAAACAGAGAAACAGTGCAGTGGAGGAACATAAATGAATCTTGAATCACCTTCCCATGATGCTCTTGCTACTCAGCTTGCTATGATTGAGAGCTGTAAGAGTTCAAATAATTTAGTCTGGATTCTCTCTGAACATTGACTACTATACTGGTGCTGCATTCTTATCGTTGAGTGTCCGTGAGCTTTTAGTAAGTGCTTTTGCATTTGTAAATGGGCATCTATATGTGCAGGCGCCTCCGTGTGCATTCTGCATGCGTGCATGCATGCGTATGTGTGTGCGTTTTAATGAGTAGGCTGCTGACAGAGCTAGCTGAATCCAGCACAGATTGAGGAGCTGAAGAAAGTGCAGCAGCATCGATCGGTCGCATTGATTTTTAATTAGCACGAGGCAGTCTAGCATGGCCCTCACACACCCCCTCCAAATTCTGCCCCTGCCCCACTGGTACTCATACTCAGCAACCCCTCCCAACAAACTTGAAGAATTTCATAGAGAACGCAAAATCAAATACCCCACTCCCCATCCCCACCCTCCAGTGTTACAGGCGGTGTCTGCCACTTGTGGAATAATGACCGTTTTTATGGAAAGAGCTAGTGTGGAAAAAGTGTTATGCAAACACACACAGGTGACATTCATCAGAGAGACTAAAGCTGCATGTGCTTGGCTGTCTCTAACAGAGTTAATAACTGGGACAGAGGCCGACCAGAGAGAGACATTTTAGGTGGTGCCAAATTATTTCACCACATTTCCAGATTATCCATAACTGAACCCAGCACTCAATACTAATCCTTGTCTTTGCTCTGGAATTCAATTTTTTTTCAGTCATCAGAAACATGAATATTCCTATAAAGACTGGGCGAGGAATGAACCTATTCTTTACATTCTGTATTATTGGTAGCTCCTGCAATTCTATGCACATCATGAGACTGAAATTGGTACTATCCGTGTACAGTACAGAGCATATAGCTCACGGTTGCCTCTGATATCATCTTCACAGCCCATAATGCACACAGTCAACCAACTGAACCTAGTTCACACCCTGAGTCTGGGCCTTCGCTGATCTTAGTGCATCACCTGTCATGGCCCACCCCCTCTCTTCCCTGTCTTTAAATAGAGCCACCTTGTTGTCTGCCTGTTTGGGGAGCAGTCCAAAGTTCACTCTACAACTATGAAATATCATGTGACCTTAGCATTTACCAGAGTGAGAGACTGAGTGAGAGAGAGAGAGTGTGCGTGTGCGTGTGTGTGTGTGTTCAGCTCCAAGACCACATTAAGGAGGAACAATGCAGAGTGTGTCAGCTCGGTTGTAGCGCTACGCGTCCCCCTGGCAGACAGCAGTTGTAAATGATGATTTAGTGGCACCATCGGTTGCTCTGCAGGACCAGCAGAGAGATTATGGCAGGCAGAGTGACGGCTGCTTGACTCTTTAATGCTGATGGGTGCCGCTGTCAGGAGCCGCTGGCCCCGCTCACAGGTAAGCACAATAACAAAACTGCGGCTAGGCCAGCCAGGGTGCGTCCATGCTTCTGTGTGTGTGTGTGTGTGGTGTGTAATGGCTTTGTATAGTGTGAATTCTACACAGCCTTACAGAATTGTATTTTGTGTGTGTGTGTGTTTGTATTTTTGAGTGTGTGTGTGTGGGGGGGGGGTTGTGTGTTCTGCTTCTGGCTCAGACTCCTGTGACTTCAGCTGTGACACCAGTGGGCACCAGTTGAACATGGAAGAGCAGCTCTGATCTGCAGCCTCTCTGCTCCACACAATACCATCTACACCCTTAAGACCGAGAAGCACGAAAGGAGCCTTACCGCTATTGTGTGAGAGAAAGGGGAAGAAAAAATGAGCTTGGGAGAGACCACTGACTGCATTTACTTTACTTACTTTATATTTCATGCCAATAAAAAATGCTGAATTGGATTGAAATGACAGAGGTCATTTTTTCATAAAATGTGAGCAGCAGAGACTAGCAAGTGAAAGAGACAGAGAGTGTGTGTGTGTAAGAGAGAGGGAGAGAGAGAGAAAGGGGGGAAGGAGGAGGAGGATGTCCTCCTTCTTTGGCTTTGTTGAGCTCTGCTGCCATGTCAGAGGACAGGGAGGTCCTGTTTGAACTATCTGAGCGGCCTGCTGCTTCCCAAAGACTTCATTAATAATCGATGTTCTTGAGGAGAAGCTGACGGAGCATTGAAGTGTGGCAGACGGGACATAAACCTCCGAAACGCCGTCCCCTGTCGGCGAGCCTGCTTTCCTGGCTGTGCTTCTGGGACACAAAGACAAGCGCGTGACACCACGTCAATCAAAGTCAAGAGCCTGGAGCAGGTAACCCCAAACTGCAGTCTGGAGACCCTGGGGAGTTTCAGGGGGTCCTCATCCAAATGGAAAAAACATTTTCACTTTTTACAATATTTACTTCCCACGGGTCGGTAATAACATCCCTTGGATGGAAGATATAAATCTTGTCTGGTTTAAACATCCTTGGTAACACTTCAATCGCCGTAATTATGAAATATTTATGTGGTTATAAAAAGTGACATCTTGTATGGGTTCATGACATAATGACATCATGACTTAGACATGTTTCCATTTTCTAGAGTATTACATAGCCATTGCACCGCAGCCTGTAGTGGATGTTGATTAAAAGCGTCAATCATTGCCCAATTTATCCTTCACACACACTGCCAATTTATCAGCACAAACTCACACACTATCCCCATCAGCAGGACAATTTAGGGGCCTTTAAATTAAATTATGGAGATGCTGCCCCAAAGTAGTTGGAATAAAAGAGTGAAACAGCGTTACGGTGTTACAACTTATTTGCAACAGAATGTTTTTACACCCTCTCACGCACTGAGAATTGTAGTTCACAAGATACAGCAGCTGTGATTCACACGGTTTAAATACAGAACTGTCTACAACACAATACATAAAAGTGAATGGGTTCAAGTTCTATTGGCATCTCTGGACTGGACCCTGACATGATTCACTTAATCATTCGTTACAAAATTATTTCATCATAATGAATTAAAAGAACAGACAGAGCTATTCCAGGGTCCCGCTCTGGACGTCAATGTAGATATGTGAAGCGGGCGCTACCAGAAATAAAATATAATCGTGGCTAATGTGAGGCTGATATTTCATTTAAAAAAAAAAAAAAACATTTCATGATAAGAAAAAGATGATATCAGGTGAAACCCTCAACAGGACGCCTTATGCCCACAGAGTATCACCACAGTACATGTGCAAACATGGCAAATGATGTCCTGATCCAGTTTGTTATTTCTTGTCAGTATATGTACAGTTTCTTCATCTGTACATGTCTATTGGACTAAATGAACAGTTGAGAAACAGTAGATACCCCACTCTGCTGAACTGAGAGGGTAGGGGGTGGAGTGATGGCTAAAGCTATGACTGGTGCGGGAACGGTTACCCATAAGCCCTGACGTTATGTGATTTACTTTTGACTCATCACTTGTGGTAGGCCTCATTTTGATAAGCCCCGCGCAGCACACACCACGGTCAGCACGGGCTGTAATCCTGAATCTGCACGCATGAAAAATGTGCACAGATCTAAAAGAGATCAGATAACGGAAGCTATGGTGTGGGTGGGTGATAAGGAAACCACCCCACTGCTAAACAAACGCGCACACACACACACACACACTGCATGACAAACTCAATCTAAAAAAAAAAAACTCATTCATCTCTCTCCCCCTGCCTTCAGCCTCTCTCTGCCCCTATTTGTGTCTCTCTCACACACCCTTTTTAATTTCCAGTACCTCTCATTGAACCAAACCAATATAAATTTAAGTTCCGTCCTGTTAGCTGTTTGTCTGTCCCATTAACTGCCACCCCTTCTCTATCTGTGCCATGTTGTGCGGACATCCACATACTTTTCCTCCCCATAACACGTTGATAGTTTATGCAGCACGGTTCGTGAGGGGGGGGAAGGTATTCTCAAACAAGATGGTCATCCCTTCCCTGCCGTATAATTCATGGCTTATAATAATAATTTGAGTGCCATCTTCGACCCTTTCGTCTTCCCGACAGCGGGTGGGGACTGTAATTGTACAGTGTCGCCTGCCAAGTGCCGAGATTTAATGGCGATTTACCCACGATGCAACTGCCGCCAGTGAAACGCCCCCCAGCGCAGTCCGTGATTAATGTGATCCCCTCTCTCCGAGTCGCAGGGAGGTTCTGGACTTCCTTTGCTCAGCATACTTTAACCTGCCAGCTCTGAAAGGAAACCTGCTTGTTCTGCCATAACGCGACCGTTTAAGGCTGCAGCCATCATCTCAGCCAGAGGACTTGATCTCTGATTGGTATTCAGAGGTACCCTTCGCTCCCCTCTTCTTGTTCTCGTTCACAGTTCAAAACGATTTATTAGTATGCAAATGTGCCCCGGTGGAGACATCTGAAAGCTTGTTTCTGTTGTAGTGGAACGCAATGGGGCACGGGTGGGCGAACGTAGCCTGCGTTGCGTGGTGTAGCTAGCAGGGGCTGTCATGTTGTAACAGTCAACAATATTGGGTACAGATCGTTGCAGCAATCAAGTACACAAGGACTCAGGCACCCAAATGGCAAGTGGACACGTGGATTACCAGGAATGGAAATGTTTATTTGTGTGTGTTTACACGTACACACTGTTTCACACACACACGCATGTGAATGTCTGGTGTGTACTCTGAATATACATGTGTGTGTGAATGTGTGCACACCTTCATCTTTTTCACTAATTTTTATCTCTTATACTTACTTTCTAGAAAGTTCCAAATTGTGTTCTTTGGCTTGTGTAATCGCTGCAACATCTTGTGTTAATTAGTGAGAACACAGGCTAGCATCCATGTCAAAATTCCCATTCAAAATGCATGCAGGAAGCGGTCAGACAGAGAGAGGTCATTCCCCGACGGGAATGACTATGTTTTTTAATTTTATTTTGTTTTTATTCTATTTTATGTACTTTGTACTTTCTTTGTTCCTTTTGCTTTTATTTATGTAAAGCACACTGGGTTGCCTCTGTGTATGAAGTGTGCTATAGAAATAAATTGATTGATTGATTGATTGACTGCACTGACAACAAGTGTTTTAGAGTCATCCATCCCAGACCCGAATATGCATGATCAAGAGCATATGAGCGCATGTATGTACTCGTATGCGTGTATGTTCATCTGTGCATACAGATGAGTGTCAGTGTGAATGTGCTGCGTGTGTGTGTGCGTGTGTGTGCGAACACTCTGTGTGTGTTTGAGCGCACCCTGGAATACCCCCACCCCCACGTGCATGGGGGGGGGGGGGGCAATCAGCAAGCTGGTCACGCCTGGATGGCTCTCTCTCTCTTTTTAAAACCTTGTAAGTGGGGCTTCTGTAGCCATCAAACACCAATTACCCACAATGCTCCAGCAGTCTGAGCATGTGCGAACACAACCCCCCCCCCGTATGTACAGTGCGCATGATAAGTGTGTGCGGAGTGCAGGGCGTGGGGGAGAGGAGACGGGACGGACGCTGGCGGCGAGCTGCACTGTGCGAGTGAGGGAACAGGGAACTCAGACATGCAAAGCGCTGTGACCCGCCGTGCAGGAGCACCTCCCCTTCCACCTGACTGCGCGCGCGAGACGCCAGGAGCCTCGCCGAGCCCAGCCGGAGGAAATGGATTGGAACAAACGAGAGTTCGGAGTCTAATGGACTCAGACTGTGTCAGACGAAGGCGGATAGCAGCGGCGGCGGCGGCAGTCACATGCGTCCGCTGACCCCGCCCACTGTGCCATGGGTGTCGCCCACTCCCACACCCACACCAGTGGAGCTTCCGCCTCACCTCCGGAGCTGAAACTTTATATAATTCGGCCCAGCTACTGCATTGCCCCCCCTCCCACCCCCTCCAAGTGTATGTGCATGTCCTGTTTCGACATGCTGTGATTTCCATACCCCCCACCCAAGCCCCCCCCCCGTGCACGGGCCGTCCTTGTGATCTGATGTCATTGAGGGATCCGTTTTCATTTAGCAGAGCACAAAGGACAATAAATGTCACCTCTCTGCCCCCCCCCGCCCCCCACACACAAATGTCACACGGCGCTGAGGCATTTTTACAATAGGGAAAAACAGAGACTTCACACGGGTGCATTAATGCAGTGTCATTCTGTTCTTTATACTATTGTAGAATACCCACTGTGTGCGTGTGTGTGAGTGAGCGAGTGCGTGAGTGAGTGAGTGAGTGCGTGAGAATGAACTATGCATGTGTGCTTGACACGAGTATGTAAATATTGTGTGAATATTGCATTGCACAGTGTCCATGTATATTTATGACACCTACATGATTAACTACGCACACATACATAAGTGTGTGTGTGTGTGTACGAGCATATGTAGGAGTGTAGCCTAGGGCCCTCCTACTGCTAGTGACAGGCTGCAGAGGCTCTAAATGGCTACAGGACACAGACAGACAGACAGACGAAGAGAGCGATTGGCTGGTGTGAATAAGAGCGTGAGAATTATGGTCGCCCCCGTCTGCTGTTTACTGAAAACAGAGCGCTGAAGGACGTGCTGTTGAGAGGAATCTCCCAGCTTTCCAACACCTCCCAGCCCCGTCTAGCAGCCTAACAGCCAGTTCCTGTGCGTTCGCAGCCGAGCGCTAAATAGGTCATATTACCACCCAACGTCTCTCTCCTGTCAGTTTCCATCTCTTATGTAAGAGAGGAACGAGGGAAGGGGAGATCTGTGGTTGCAATAAGTGTGTGAGAGAGAGAGAGAAAACATGCTCCTGTTGCCAAAAACAAATAATTTATGACTGAATCTCTTCCTGCATATATAAACTGATTCCAACATAGAGGCGGAACAAAAAAAGCAGACTCCATGTTCCAATGCGGCTAGCTACTCGTGATGAATTGCAAAACGATCACGGACTTCACCAGTTTCACTCTGTGTGTTTTACTCGCCTTCAGCTCCGCTTGGCTGCGAGAGTTCATCTGATCAGCAATAGGTCGGCTCTGAGACGTTGTGTCATCCACCACCCTATCTGCTCACTGCACAACACAGCCTTTCAGTGCGGCTTTTGGGTGACGTGTCGCACATTTAGAACTGAGAAGAGCTGATCCGAGGAGTCACCAGCCGGCCAGGAAAAAGTAACCGACATAACTGCCTACGGTATTGGCCCTCCTGTTAAAACAGTGGCACACCGTGTCTATACCAGCACACGGGATGGTATCTTATGACATATATTGGAATATATGAGTAAATTATATGAGTCTTATGGAAGAAAGCACCCATTTACTGCCACCTCTTCTGCAGAGAACATGGCTGTTAGACTTGGGAATCACTCCCACAACCTTCTGGTGCTTGGGAGGCTACCGGGAGCAGTCAGTGCTAAAGGAGCAGCAGGTGGACCAGTTGGTGCCATTCCCAAATTTCTCCACGTACTATAATGTCTCCATGTAATATAATTTCTCCGTGCAATATAAAGGAGGAATGAACCAATGACCTCATGGCGTGCAGACAGCTGCTGTGTGGCCTGTGCTTTCCCTGCGTTCCCAAGTTCCACTGTGCGACACAAACGGGGAGTCAAACAAAAACCTTCTGGCTTGGAACCTTCCAAACATGGAACTGCCCAGCCCCTTAGCACACATGCCCCATTCTGCCAAGCCTGATCCGTCCGTCTGGAGAGAGGATGGGTGTCAGGCTATCGAGGGAGATTCCCAACGACTTCCAATATAGCCTGTGTAAACCACGCCCACTCTGCCTAGGGCATACAGTAACAGTATACAATGCTCATGGTTAGAGCCACTGCTCACAGAACAGCTGGTATAGCCAATTATATCAGTGGCTACACACACACTTCTTGCACATCCATCTCACGCATTGTTTTATGTGACTGATTTTTCATTCAAAAGAATTGCATTTCATTGAATGTGATACTATCCTGATAGTGGTAAGCACACAGTGTATCACATCGAGTGGGTGTTTTTCTTACATCCAATAAAATGCATTGATCTTGTAGTCACTTGCAGTTTCGTTCTTTAACAAAATTTCTTTTTTCAAGTGACTCATTGCAGTGTGATTACAGAAAGGGCACCACTCACCGAAAAACACAGTCATTGAGGCATTTGGTCTTTCAGAACTGTCTAAACTCCCCGGTAAACTAATGAGGATTAAGAAGCTGCAGCCTGGCGAAATTCGGGTGGCTAGTCTGGTTGACGCGCTAGACGTTAGCCAGGATGTTAATTTTGCAACATGTGAGACAGTGCTGTCACAAGCAGCAGGGGGGTGGGTGACGGAGGCATTCGAGGACGAGGGAGCCTCAGTTTCGGTTTAAGGGTGGAGAGCTCATCTGATATGCCCCCTCCACCCCTCCTTCACACATACCCCGAATCATGTGATTCACGCTCCAGTAGCGGTCGAGCACTTCCTGCTCTAACAGTCTAAAACCCAGACGCTCGTCTGTGTGTGAAAGCAGCCCATGAGACAGACCTTGTGTAATTCACCAAGCTGGACAAGGACAGCTACACTGGCACGTAGTAAAATAGGAGCTGACAAGTCTAGGGTCCTTATGATTGAGTGTGAGCCTGTATGTGCATGCATGTGTGTCTGTGTGCCTGTGTGTGTGTGTGTGTGTGTGCGCGCGTATGCATGTAAATGAGTTGGCCCCCATGCTTGAAGCTACAGGCTTGTGAGGACATTCAATCGCAACCATCTGCCTTCCTACCCTGGAAACTCAAAATAGACCTCTACTCCAACGTGCTCCTTCAGGAATTCAACACAGCAGCCCAGCTAAGGGGAAGGATGGAGCTTAAAGACAGACAGAGTAAGAAAGAAAGACAGAAAGAGACAGGGATAAAAAAAAAAGAGCACGAAGGAGAGACAGGGCAAGGAAGTAAAATATTATGCATTTTTATGTTTTGGCATATGCTTCATTTATAAATATAGCATATTTGAATTTGGATTTGAATGAGAGTGAAAGAAGAGTGAAAAAAAAGAGTCCAGGAGGGAAAGAGTGTGTACAGGGGCAAAACCCAAAATGTGGCATGGTGATTAGACCTGTAAGCCATGTGGCTGAAGGCAGGACATCGTTTAAGCAAGCTGCTTTACTCCCACTGAGAGGACAACCCCACTGTACAAACGGATTACACAGCATGTGAATGGAGGCGTAAAGGCAATGAATGAGAGACTGAAGGCTGAATGGCAGGGCCAAGCAGGGAAAACCAATGCCTGACATTTCACCGGCAGGTTAATTACATGCTGCCCCCCCCCCAGCCCGCAGTGCTCCCAGCCAATCGCAAAACTGCTTCAGAGCCCTCAGCCAATCGCAAAACTGCTTTCTTGAGCACCTGCCTTTCTCCACTTCTTGTCTGCTGCAGTGCAGTTTTAATGCCCTGCATTCCTGTTCAGAACCAACACCCAGCCCCAACAAAGCCCTACACATTCCACATCTGTCCATCGCAGTGGACACGTGCAAATTTAAAAGGCTCACTGTGTTACTCCAACCATTTAAAAAAAGGGCCTGAAGTATTAACATCCCTTGGCACACAACCAAACACTCATAATAAAGTGGCCAACATCATAAGAACAGACTGTTTGTACTTTCGCATTTAATGACAGTACTTTAATATAAACACGCATTTAGGCAGATAGAAAAATGGCTTGTAATCCGTAATCTAATTACCTTGTCGTAAAACAATTTTTCAGGAGAAACAACCCATGCTGGCACACAAAAGCAATACATGCAAACAACCACAGGTGCACACAGCCCCATCATCATCTGAGAGAAAGATCGCTCACCCCCTTCCTCCCACACATTTAAGAGGCAGAGACGGCACAGCCCTACGCCACTGCAGACTGGCACAGCAAAAGCCACCTCCACCATTCAGACAGGATTCCCCAGGGTGGGGGAGTACTAACGACTGTGACTGTACACTCCTGAAGGCAAACACCTCCAGACTCCTGCCACATCCCTGCCCTCTGGCAGCACTGGGAAGCTGACAACAGCTCGAGCTGGAAATCAAATAATGAATAATAAACTGCAAAAAAAGCAAAAAAAAAAAAAAAAAAAAAAAAAAAAAAAGACCTGATCCTGGCTGGCTGTTGCTCTCCCCCACTCCTCTCCCCTCCTCTTCTCTCCCCAACCCCCCTTCTCCTCCCAGGAGACGAGAGGGAGAGAGGGAAGGAGGGGGGGGAGTCTGGAAGACATCGCAGGAGGAGAAAAGCTCCAAGCTGGCCCCTGCCACGAGGAAAACCGCACTTAATGTTCACTTCCTGTTTCCTCTTCCACAGCCGTCATCATTCCCAGAAAAAAAAACGGCCAGGAGAAAGACTGTGCGGCCTCGGAGAGGGGGATGAATGGATGAATAAATAAACACCCTCCACTCAGTTTTCGGCTCCAGGGCCAGGGACGGGCAGACCGTCACGCCTCACGTCCCAGCCAGCCAGGACGCAGAATGGCCCTTCTGTTCCAAACGCAGGTGAGGAACTGAGGAACTGTTTTCTTTTCTCATTCATTCAGCAAACACAGTGAATAATTCGTTTCTGAGGACCGGGTCAGTGGTTGACTACACTCTGGGGGGGGGCAAAGGGGGGGGGCTTTAAAAGCTTGTAGACTTTACAGTGGGAGGGGAAGCAGTGGAGCCATGCCTGTACCTGGGCCCCCCCAAGGGTTGGGCTGTAAATTACACCTGGGACTACCAGGTTGCCCTTCTACCCAGATAGAGCCCCCAGAGACACAGTGTGGAGCTGAGGCAGAAATAACAGCAGCAGACAGAGCTAGGACACCAGACCCAGCGGGGGGCAGCATCAGCTTTCGGTCCGTGCTCACACGGCCTTGTCCCAACGGGATACTGGCACATGGCAGAAACTTCAAAACAAAAGGATAAATGCAAACACGGGAGCCATAAATCTCAGCCCTGACATTTGGCAGCTGTCGTGTACACAACTGCACAGTTGTCAATCGAAGGTCAGTGACATCAGATTGGCACCCTGTTGCAAATGCAGCTCACACACTGGCTACCAGAGAATTCAGCTCCTGCATCAGCAGCTAGAGCCAATTTAGCAACTGTATTCTGCGATTTTAAGGGTTCATTACATTGTAACACACTCCACATACCATAATGTGAGGCATGTTATTTTACTCAATGAAGCGCGTCCTTATACGGGTCGGAACTTCCTGAAACTCAATGCACCCGTTCATAGCCTTCTAGGGGGCCACAGCACCATATTTATGTAGTATTACACAGAATATCATGTCCCCTCAACAAAAAAAAACAAATACCTGTCATTTTCCACAGGCAATTTCATTTCCACAACAAATTTTGAGCTGATTTTAGCTGAGATTTGATACAAGTTATGTGCAATGGATGAAAATGATGCAGTAAACACAGATTTACCCTTTCTTGACTGGTGCAGGACTGGTGTAGGGACTAAGGGCTGGGTGGAGGGGATGGTTATTCCCAGACATGAAGCAGAATTTACAGCACAGAGATCGACAAGACAAGATCCCACTCTCTAGGTCACCTAGGCTTGGTGTCCATCTATTCCATTACATAAATAGTAACAATATTAGTAATAATATTATGTGTATGAATATCACCTTTCATAATTGAAAGCAATTTATAGCGAAGGGGGAAGATCACCTCATCCACCGCCAGTGGGTAGCATCCACCTGGGCCAGACACGGCAGCCATTTTGAACCAGAAGGCTCACTAGTAGACATCAAATGAGGTGGAGAAGTGCTTCAACTCCCGATTTTTCGGAGACAGACATAAAGCTCATTTGGACCTTTTGGCTATGAACCACAGGGGCATCAGTCTCACGTCAGAACCATCAAATTGGTTCAGCCTCGTGTGGCTTCTAATAAGAGTGTGCTGCTCGGATACGAGAGACAGAGTCACAGAGCTGCAATGCACATCACATGCAAATGCACACACATGCACACGCACGCACGCAAACACACAGGGCACCCTGCAGATTCCTTCAGTTCTAATCAGCAACACTGAGGGGAAATAGAGGAGGGAAAAGGGAGGTTGTAACGCAGGAGAGTGATGGAGAAATCCATCAACACACCGGGAACTGGTGCCAGTGAGACAGGGAGGGAAAGAGAGAGAGAGAAGGAGGAAGACAGGGGATGAAAAGAAATAGGGAAAAGAGGGAGAGAGACAGAAAGTGAAAGAGAGAGACAGAGAAAGAGGGGGGAGTGGCAGAGAGAGAGAGAGAGAGAGAGAGAGAGAGAGAGAGAGAGAGAGAGAAGCAGCAGTCACGCCAGCACGCCACATGTGTTCTCCAGCCTTTGTCTCCAGACCCCGTTCTGCTCGGAGGGAATCCGGGGGGGGGGGGGGTGTGGATATCTGGATTTCTAGGACCGGTGCTGTAAACGTCTTGCTCAAACACGTCCCGTTTGGCTGTGGAAAAAGGGAGAGCCTTTCTTCCTTCAAAATGTCAAAAGAAAAATCCTATAAAGCAGCAAGGCATTCTGGGAGCTCTCCTCAGCAGACTATGCGCTGTACTGCAGCCTCAGGGCAGACCCAAATTTAAATATTAAAAAGGGCATTGAAGCCCATTAACCATATTTAAAACTGAGCTAGTGAAGTGGGACAGTACGAGAGCAGTTCTGGCACAGTATAGGCACTGTCTGACGAGACAGAGAAGCAGCTTCGTTTAAAAAATTAGTTTTTTTTTTTTTTAAACATCTGCTTAGTCCATAGTTTTTCTTTGTCTCCCAATTTGGAAAGCCCAGTCATCACTACAGGCCCATCCCATCGCTACAACACTGTCTGGCAATTCGGGAGAGAACACATTATGCATAATCCAAACTGCATGTTGCTAGCCACTGCACCAGGGGGCTGTGGGAATTATGCAGTTACCACAGGTGGCCTGTAGATGGCTGACCTACCAGAAGAGTTACTCTTGCATGATGAGGCTGGCTAAGTATACTGCCAGCTGAAACGCACTAAGAACCAATGTCTTTAGTGCTTTTGCCATACATTATGGAGGTGGCTAAAAGTACAGTGAGACCTCACTTAACCACCCTATATGGGCAGAGGTGCATGGATTAAGGCGGTTAATAGAGGGGCTCTACCAGGACCTAGCCTTGAAGGTATTATTACAGTTCCAAAATCGCCAAAGCCAACCACTGCTTGCAGTAAAGATTTTCTACTTTGAGCTGCTTTGTCAAACATTTGGCAGCAGCCCGTAACTTTCTATCGCATCTGCGCATACCGCTTGTACACAGATTCTTCCGATTGTTCAGAATCTGGTTGCTTTAAAGTTTTCCCGAAACGTTTCACTGATTTTGCTTCAACTTCAAATTTCAATGATGATTTTCTCAGGTTTTTAGAAAGTCTCGCACAGCCGTTACCCCAAAGCCATATTCCAAAGAGCGCAATGAGACAGAGGCCCCTGCCTCCAAATGTTCAGTTATCTTTCATTTATCTGGAATAAAGAGCACTACTCACTTCCTTTTTCCATTAGAATAACTTGCGGCGGACATGGTTTGAATTTTAGTAATGCCCAAACTGGGGAACACAAAAGAAAAAAAAAGTGCTCGTTTGGCTAAAGTCGTGCGCAGCTTCGGAACACTTGTGTTGACAACACAACACATTCTCCCATTCTAATACTGGTCAACTTTCTAAATATTCCATATATTGAAATTGTCCACTTGCCAATTTCCAATCATTTACTCATACTGATTCATGGGGCCGCATGGAGGACATCGGCTGCTGCAAAGGTGCAGCCGCTCTTCCATAATTTGACTGAATTTTATATATCCCAAGGGCCTCACAACAACTGCAATTCTCTCGCACCATTTATAAAATGTTTCAGTACTATACCAGCCACCCACAGTGCCTCAAACTAAGGAAGACCCATGTGATGTTGACATTACTTCAGTAAATAACCAAGGTTTCCACATTAGTGAGGGGGAAGTGAGGCCCTATGGGTGGTGCCATCATGTGTCATCAATGATTCACTGATTTAGAGCACAACAACAGCGTTCTGCTGAGGATGACACAAGTCTTTTAATCAGTTTGCAAGAACCATTATATTTACAGGCATGTCAGTTCCAGCCATGATGCGGTTTCCATTCTGAACACTGTTCTAATTGAGTCTCTTCCTGACCTCAGAACGCATTCTTTACCCATAACTCCTGTGTCTCCCTCTGCCAACACCTTGGGAATCACAGCTACAGGGGTGTTACTAGTGCAAAGCCTTCCGCACAGAAATCAACTGCTTTTGAAATGAACAGAGTCTGAATGCCTTTGGGTTAGAGATGGAAGAGTCATACTTAATGTAAGTGGAGCTGTTGTGTCAACCAATTAATTGCTTTGATTTGGAGCAAAACATATTTTGATTGGTTAAAACCACTGACAACTCGTTGTTGCTGTACCCAATATGGGGCTTAATAAGATTGAGGATTGATATTTACTGAAGACATTCAAGTTAAGTACCTCTGGGGAATCAGGACGTAGGTCTGGTCTTATTCTATACCCTAAAGATGCATCCCTCAAAATTAAACAAAGTTTATATAGCCTAACATCCACTTCATAACTACCATGACGTAGTTTCATATGTCAGGTCTAGATGGAAATGTGTTGAAAATGAATGCGCCGAGATATCAGTGTTTGTGGAATTCAGGATTTCAGGTGGATATCAAACTAAATCTATGGTTTCCATGTTTTTGGTAGATATGATGTGCCAGGGCATAAAATACACCAGGGAAGCCGAGGAAGGAGCCAATGAACACAGGTACTACAAAACACAACCAATTAAATTCTAGTTCACTGGGAGGGCGTGCCATAGCAGTGCTGCCAACTCCCCCCACCCCCCCCCCCCCCCCCACTAAAATGACCATTTAAAAACAAGCTCATAATTCATCACCATACATCAAGCACCCCCTGTATGCTGTTGTATAGCCCTGAATCCCACCTTCAAAATGCTGCATGCATTCTGGCTTCTACATTTTAAACAAAGAATAAAACTGAGAATGAGAATGATCAAAAATATAGATTTCCCTCCACTCCACGACTTCCACATAGCATGCTGCAAGCCTTCCAATTTCCCTTTCTGGGTCTGTACTCCAGAGGGAAAGAGAGAGAGAGAAATAGAATTTTTATTTTTTATTTTTTTTAAATCAAACCCAGTCACCACATTTTCTTAAAACTGCACGACCTCTCTTTTTCTCTTCCTCTTTCTCTCCTCCCTCTCTCTCAGGCCCCCAGTCTCTTTCTTTCTTTCTTTCTCTCTCTCTCTTTCTCTCTCTCTCTCTCTCCTTCTCTTCCGTCACAAACTCCAATGAGATTGAGATCATCTTTGATCAATCGCTGGAAGGTTCTCTCTCCCCCTAGCCATGTATAGTTATAATCATTACCAGCTGCCTAATTCAGCGTGCAGAGGGAGTGCGGGTGAGGGGGGTGGGGTTAGGGGGTTGGGGTGGAAAGCGTTGCTTTGAACTTCCTTTTCATTTGAAGCGCCATGACTCGGTTCTCTTTACCCTCACAGCCCATGATCTGCATCTGAGAAACTTCTCCATTTCACTAACGCTGAATCAGCAAAACAGACACACAACGGCTAAAAAAAAACCCTCACAGTCATTACTGCTATTAGCTTATAGGCTAATGGAGTATAATCAAAGCCACTAATACCTGGCAGGTTGGATCACAGATCTGATTATATATTCAATAACGATACTACCCTTTCATTCTCTGTGTCAAAGCTGCATCATGATCTTATTATCTACAGCAGACTACATTGTGACTTGCACCGCACAGTTTCAGCGCCGAAAATAAACAGATAATATGATACATCATCAGATGTGTGCATACGAAGCTTTTGACACACAACTGAAAGGAGATATTTGATAAATACCACCAGCCCACCCACCTCCTACTCAGGCAAGAAAGCGTTCACGTGTGTGTGTGTGTCTGTGTGCACGCTTTGTGAGAACGTGTGTGTAAGAGGGAAGAAGTGTGTATGCATATGTGCCACTCTGTGTGTGTGCGTGTGCGGCACCTGGTTAACTACTCAACAGTGAGGTTAGTTTAGGGGGCAGCACGGTGAGGGAGCCACCCTCTATTATAACAGTAGGAAAGGACAGAGCACAAGAAGATGTATCTTTCTGATTGGCCAAACATAATCAGTCTTTTCTGACTTGGTCAGGCAGTGACTGAAGGAGCCTATTCTCCATGAAAGCTTTTGAAGAAATTCTCCACTACTTATCTGGCTCCCAGCAGAGACCGCTTGAGCGACACTAATTTCTTATTTATGTATGTATTTATTTATTTATTATTCATCAGCACAGAGTGGGGACTCCTGGTCTCTTTGTGTGTTTTTCTCTCAGTGCACTGTGTTTTCCCTTCTAAAACAGATTTTGTGTTTGAATTCAGCATGAGCTTAACGTAACACAGACGAATCTGGCAGCTGTGCAAATATTAAAATTGTATTACAAATCCTCCAAGATTTGTCTCAGTATTAACTTTTCGAACAGAGAAGAAAAAGGAGAAGCCCAGACACTTTGGGAGAACAGCTCAGACATGAAAACCTTGACTGTCTGGAGCGGTCAGACAAAACAGGCATCAAAATGGAGAACACAAAATGACTTAATCGACTGCGAAGGTGGCACAGAAAAAAACCACCTGTTGATTGTGATTTCAGTTACTAAATGATGTCAACCCCCTAAATTAAGAAGATATGCATACAAAATACTTGATTCACACTGAACGGACAAGAACAAGCTGACACAGGCCTACATGGATTTCAGATTTGCTCGCTGACAAACAAGCTGCTGAAAAGTGGAACTGTACCTGCCCAGCAGTGTCATATAGTCCTAGTAGGTACTGCTTCCCTCCAACAGTGACACTCACTGAAAAAAAAGAAAGAGACAAGGCTTACTAGAGAGGTAGAGAGGGGGAGGGGGTAGAGACAGAGAGAGAGAAGCTTATAGAGAAGCATGCAAGTGGTTTTAATTAGAAGAACAGATCCCAGCAAGGAGGGAAAGGACGCATTGAAAAATATAAGGGAAAAAGTTTCCTTTTGATGCATATATTCAAACAATGTCAATTACTTTCTTCTTAATTACATTGTGAATTATAATGTAATAGCTAGATAATTAAGCATTACTTTGAAATTGTGTATGGTTACAGCTTTAACGCAAAGGATATGCAGTGTTCGGTTTGTATGCAACAATATTCGCAGATTACAGAGCAACCTCTCCATGGATTCAAGTATGGATTGGATTAGACAATTCGTTAACATTATGTTTATTATTTAGTTGCAGTAGTAATAGTAACGGTAGCAGAGTGGTAGTAGCTAACTAAGCATAGTAACAGTGGCAAAAGCAAGTAGCCAACTCGCATTAAAAATCTTAAGTTCTTTTCGCTCAGTACAATACGTTGCCTAATATCGGTATACATTCTTGTTATATGAAAGTCAGTTTGTTTAACCCGATACATTGCAATTCTCCCATACATGTATATTTTATAACTGTCGATCACAGCTGTCCATGTCCCTCTATCAAGCTGAAATGATTCAGTGCCTATAGTTATGTTTTTTATAAAAGCATTGGTTCGTTTAGCGAATTCTCCAACTTTGTTTTTGCAAACAATGAAACATTGCAGTGCCGTGCGTCAAAACTGCCTTACCTGCGTAATGATCAAACACTGTGGGGACATACTCCTCGGGGAAAGCGTCGTTGGCATAGCTCATTAACAGACAAGTTTTGCCTACAGCACCGTCGCCAACGACCACGCATTTCAGCATAATTGTGCCAGTTCCATTTGCCATGATTCGCACAAAATCAACATCCTCAGCCGCCCAGTTTTCCTTAGCAAAGCGGCGATCCCCAACGGGCAAGCATCACCAGCGCCCCTATCCGTCTGCGCTCCGCAGCAAAACAACTGAAAATGGCATTTCTCCTCCCTGGTTGCCAAATTTGGCAGTGAAGGGGTTTCCTTCCCCCGCTCAAGGCAGCATACACACTCCGCACATGCCGCCGTTCTTCTGTGAGACCTAAACTAAAACTCTCCACGATCACAGCATCGCCTTTTACCCCCGCCAAGCCCACCTCTATCTGCCGTCCCTGTCCATGCACGACACGCTACTTCTGCCTGTCCCTGCCTCGTTGCTCGTTCTACTTCTTCCACTTTAGCCCCAGTCTCACTTCACTGTCACTGATGCCAACTCGAGCTGGCTTGCGACAGAGGTGGGGGTAAGACTCCAAATCAAGGGACTCTCTTAAAAGTCCTACGGTTTTATTACATCGTCATAGCAAGGTATGACAAACGTGTGTAGTGATTAAGCTGGAAGTTCTCATTAATTTCTTTAAAATACCCGGATAAAATCGCGAGAGCCCTACAATCGTGGTTAAAAACGTTTCACACATTCCATAAATTCAAATAAGGACTACTTCCTCATTTAGGTCGAACAATGCTGTATGAACAAAAATGATTTGAGAATCTGAGCATTTGGTAAAACCGAAACATTGCTGAGGCAACAACATATCTGTGGCATTGGCATCCAAATACCATGGCTGATCTCTGTGGTAGGGACCATGTATGAGACCTCTCCTGAAAACCTTCCTATTCAGAGCTACTTAAACGTATACATAACATTTTATTAAAAAAAATAAAAATAAAAATAATCCATTCAATAAGCCTGGATTGATATTTACTGAAGACAATCAAGTTAAGTACCTTGAGCAAAAATACAACAGTAGAGACCCAATTGGGGACCACAACTGCGACCTTTAGCATTACTACAGTGTCACACTGAAACAAAGTGTTGAGAGCGAAGACCAATTAATTATCTGTAACATCAGCGTACAATTTTAGCGAGTACCACATTTGCTCTGACAATGAATTTTATGAAACTTTTTAAAAAAGTAAATATTACAATACCTTAAAACTATTGCATTAATGAGAAAGTGTCATAGTGGTTGAACTGAATACTGCCAAATATTCTGAAGAGGGATGCTGTTAATAACTTCTTAATGGGCAAGTGCTGGACTGTCCTCAAATGGCCCATTCCTCAGGGGACATGCAGTTCCTATAAGTTTTGCAGATTAATCAACATAACTAATAAAGACAAAGTCGCATATTTTATCAGGAAGGGAACATCACACAAAAAAATATTATTACCAGTAATTATTAATTGGTTTGATCAAAGCCAACAATCTCCTCAGTAAATATTGCTGATCTTCAGAGAAGTCAACCACAGTCCTTACAGTTAGCCTACCTGACCCCGTATCACACGTGACAGTCCTTCCTATTAAAAAGATGTGATTGTTTCGAACTTTGCTCACGGTCCCTAGCTGGATGACAGCAGTCCAATCAGCTGGGAACAAGCAGAGCTCCCCCGTGCGAGTAGAATTGAGTCGGGATGCGCTGTGCTTCTTTAATGGTATCACATTTGACAGATGCTGCAGCAGTCACGTGACTAAACAATTACCTCATACTTTCCTCCCTATACATTGTGTGGATACTGTCAATCTACAATGAGTAGCGTTACGGGTGCAGCACAGCATTACAAAACACAAAACATCTTATTGCACATAACGTGTGTATGTACCGACGTGCTACTCTCGTGCCGTGTTCTTTGTTTAAGGAGTAGGCGATCCCAACCTTTCAAAATGATGTAACCACCTTTGTAAAACGGTGTTAATATCAGTGATTTGCTTTATGTGCGAGTATCATGTTCGGCTTATTTTTCGACATATGACATTTAATATCAACTGTCTATTTCTGCAACCAACCGCCTTGATTTCATTTAAAGGGAAAGTATCTGTGAGCGCCGGTTGTTTTCTTTTACTTGCATTTTGCGGGGTGTGTTGTTGAGAATAATTTGATTAATCGTTGCATGATTAATATGAATTGAACATCAATATAAATCAACACGGCCTAAAATGTAAATGCATTTTAATGCAATCCAGTTAAATAAATTGCCGGATTCACCCAAGCCACTATGATTGAATTGTGGTTGCGATGAAAACCAAAGCATGAAAACGTTCTAAAGTTACGACTCAATTCAATTATTTGTATAGCGATGTTTTACAGAGGACACCGTCACAAAAACGCTTTACAGATAAAAAACGAATATATTAAGGCCTGAACCCCAACACATCTAGCAAGTGAGGCTAAAAAAACAACTCCCAAGTGAGAATAAAAAACACGACCGAGAAAAAACTGCCCGGTGGAAAGAAATCTCGAGAGGAACCCGGATATAGCACACCCGGTCCACTTCATTTTGAACATATTTATATCGTTGCAAAGACGACGAGAAAAGTGTCAGCGTTTCTTCAGTGAGACTTAAAATAGAGTTGTTGCACCAAACACAAAACGTGGCACATCGATGTTGTTCCACAAAGAATAAACACGCCCACCCTGGCATTTAAAATAAACTTCACTGCTCGTCCAAAGCATCATTTTTTACCATGATACTTAACTTCCCACATTGTACATAGGCTAATGTACAGTCGGTTAGTTTTGATGAGATAAGAAGAAATGTGCACTTTTGTGAAAATGGGTGTTTGGTCTCACCAGGAGGACATATAGTAAATTTAAGACATTAACACAATTCAGGACAATACACCTGTAGAATTCAGGACTGTAAAACCATCAACAAACAAGGTTAGCTCATGATTTCTCCCATCAAGAAATAGTAGGAAATCGGGAGATTTATACCAAGGGAATATGAACAGGATCTGAGAATTTGAAAACTTAAAGGACTACTGTTTCCCATTTATTTATTTTATCATTCATGTTACTCATAACAAAGAATAATTAAGGTATTACTACTATTATTACAGCTACATACACAACATGAAGCAGATCTTTTCCCAATGTTGCCGAGGGGATAGTGAAGTCAAGTCCAATCAGCCATGTGGTGGGGCCAAAAGAAAATGCCCCTTCTGCTGCCCCCAGAAACCTTGGTGCCCCTCCCATCTGCCGGAGGCTGGCAGCACTGTGACCCCACGCTACAGAGCCCTTCACCTGAGCTGGCTCTGCTTTGGCAACATCATCGCTGTCGACACTAGCTTTCTCACCTGGCTCACAGACTCGTTTTAAGCAAGAAAAGTGAAAGGGAAAACCAATAAAAACATGCTCAGTGTTAATCAACTCTTGACAGAATACATCTGATCTCTGCTGGACTCATATAAACAGTTACGTTTGAAGTAGCACTGAATATTTTAGCGGGCAGTTTAAGATTGTTGCAGCAATGCTGCGCTCTTACTGCTCATCTGACCGAGTTGCAAGTAACACAAGATGCGTTGTCCTTAACCAGACATGGAGGTGTGCCAAAAATGATAGGTGTTGTTTTTAACATCTGTTTAGAGAGTGTACAGCATTCTCAAAGCACTCTTGGCAATATCACCAAGTTACTCGTGAGGGTCAAACACTTCCACATCTCATCTTGAACATCTTAAACAGAAACATTTGAAAAGGAAATTTTGAGCAAGACAACGGGTTAGACCGCTGTGCTCATCTGTTGGTTGGCTCAGAATATGGGACGGCCTCTGCTAAATATACAGCCTGTAATTTAGCCAAACCGGTCATAGTATCTAATTTAAGGGCTCGTCTTTGAGCTTTGTGATTTCCTGCACTATTTTCACTGCCCAAAGGCTCCCCCCTACAAACTGCGAGAGACTGATTGATGTGATTCAGGTTTGGGTTAGAAAGTGCTGAGCATATGTTTCCAATTCCCTTCTCCTGCTCCAGTCTGCCGAGACTTACTCTTTGTCTCCCCCTAGTGGAGAGAACCATTCCGCTCTGGGCGTGTCGCAAACGACGCTTGTCCTGACCTCCGCACTGTTTTGTGCAGAGGTGGCAGAAGGTTGCCATTTTGCCCCCTGACGCTCATCGTGAGGTCACGCGGGGTCGGCGCCGCGTCTCATCGTCGGGCGTTCCGCCTAACAGGTGCGACAACGACAGGCTGAGGTCGGTGGCCATCTTTAAATAGCAGCAGTTTCTGTAGCCCTCCTGTGGATAGAAGCCTGTCAGTTCTGTTTAAGCCTCGGATGTTGGGCTTGCAATATAGGAAGCAACGTGAATAAGTAGTGGTAGGCAGGAAAACGCTGAGCCAGCCTTGACCCAGGAGGCTAGTAGTGGGTGGGGGTGGTGGCTGGGTGATGGGAGGGGCGGTGTGGTCAGGCTGGATTCACTCCAAGCAGCACCTCGCTCTGTAAGAGCGAGCTTGAGAGTCATCTCTCATGCCATCAGCCTCTTTGCATGCTGTACCCAAGCAGCTCCTGTCCAGCTGAAATAAAACTTGTGCATAATGTGTACCCATTATGCTGTGTTGCAACCTTGTCGCAGAGCTAAAATGCACTTGAATACCAAAAGAATTCCGCGTGTCAGCCGACCACTTCTTTTGCGCAGCTGGTGTTCCATTGTTCGCCCCCTCAATCTATTCCTGACCTTTTTCCATCAGCGGGTAAATTGACTTCCCAGGCAATGGATTTTCTTTTGAAATGCTCTCATTGAAGATGCATGTGCTCAAAATCTTGAATTGATTCAGAATTGCCGATTAGCCTTTGTGCTTCAAGGGGAATTGTAGGACAAATGTTTCTAATAACATGGATTTTGCTAAATTAATAGAACACTTTAATCTTTCATATGGGTTAAGCACACATCTGATATCTGGTCAACATAATCATGCTGTGCTAAGACAAGAATTAGGCTGCATCAGATTTTGATAATTCTCTGAAAACATTGAAAAGAGCTTTATATAAATTATGTATATATACATAATTAAGCAGGTTTGTGTGCATGCAGTTGTTCATGTGTGTGCCTGTATATGCATCAGAGTCTACGCAGAATTTAATGTGTCAGCATATTCGCTATGGCTTTTTTATGGATCCTTTTCACTGTGCCTGCTGGTTTTATGGGAAGTGAATTCAATATGTTGCGCAATGTGTTATAGTGTTCATCGGTCACATAAGTCTCTGCTAGGGTGACTTCCCATGGTTTCTATGGCTGTAGCAGCATCCATAGCAATAAAACGCTGCTTTACCTGCTGACCAGGGATTCATGGAGTACAGGGAGGCCAGTGTCACTGGAATAAACACTCTGTTGTGACATCACCACTCCAGGCTACTGCAAGTAGCATAGGACTCACCTTCATAGTAAGGGGAATACGTTTCACGACTTCTCTACACCTGAACCAACCAAATCCCCCATGCATATGCAACCACATACACGCACAATCGTTTTATCCCATACTCATCCAAACAGACTTTCCTTCCCGTAATGTTTCTATCTGTTTCTCTTGCCCTGGTTCTCACACACACACACATTCTCCCACCTTGAAAGATATGGAACTATTTTGTATTTGTAGTTTTCTCTTGCTGTACAGAGTTGATGTGGTGTGGCACAGGGCCACACTGAGTCTCAGCCTTACTGGCCTGTGGAGGCAACAGTAATTTGAGAAAGGCTTTTGGCACATTACACAACTAAACCTTCCATTTTCGTGACAGAAAAAGCTCTCCAGCTGCCAATGTTCATTAAACAAAATGCAAAACAAGTCATCTCCTCCACTCTGCAAGCAGTTCAAGGGCACCCATTAGGCTGGATGAGCGCAAAATTGGTTTTTAAATTTGTTATTTTTCAAAACACCCCAGAATGCACTGTGGCATGTGCTGGAGCTTTGCTGGAGTCTATGAACTGAGAGCCCCTTCCAAGGCGTGAATGTGTTCCATATGTGCATTAAAGCCAGTCCCATCTACACAGCTGTGGACTCACACTGCAACGGGCTGTAAGGTTTTCAACCGTTCTTCCTCCTTGCAGCATTCATGGTTATTTGCATACAATAACCTGGCCTTCTTATTATTTATATTACTTCATTTAGTTTGCTCAGTGGGGACAATATGCAGTATTCAGAAAACCAATGAGTAAAATGTAAGGCATTAAACTACAGTTTAATGCCTTACATTTTAGCCATTAGCTCATTTACATCTGTAGTCCCCTGGTAGGTAACAGCGGCAAACACAAAACAGAGCAGACTACATTAAATAAATGTGCTTAAAAAATGCTTACCTTAGGCTATTGGTGAGGTTAAGTGTCAGACAGACAAGGATTCCTTGAGATGCTCTCCCTAAAGATCATCAAATTGCCAGCCAACCTCACCAAGCTCTTCTCAAAAACACATCACACAAGTATAGGGCTCCATCTGCATACCGAATATCACCAGTATGCCCTTCAAATATCTCCAATTGGCACAGGTCCACATACACCTCCGGGAAAGAGCGAGCACTGCCATGCCTGCACATCTAATCTTGATTTTTAGTAATAATTTCTGTGGTTCCTTTCTACATATCAAAATAAAAAGGCAGCATCTTCAACCACAGATGGATACCACCCTCTTTTAATTCACTGAGCTTGTTCTCTCTTTTAGGCCAATAAAAATATAATTGCACTGTAGAGCCACCACCCCACCCATACCCCCATCCTACTAGCCCCCTGGGTCAAGACTGTGAAAATTAAAATTTTGATTAATTGATTGACACATAACACTAAAATTCAATATGGACATCCTGTGGTAGTGTGTAAGGGTCTGCAAGCGCCTGGGGAGAATCGCAGGTGTGCTTGCAGGGGGGACGCTGGCCCAATTACGAGAATTTCCTGTAATTAGACACACGTGCCGCAGTTGCCTTACCACATTTCGTCATCTGTGTTAATGAAGCTTGTATGTGTCAGCTGAACCTGCCTTATAATTACTGAGTTAGAGCGAGAGAGAGATACTTTGACTTTTGCGTCCATTTAAACGTTTTTAATAAAACGGAAATTATTAATTAAATCAGTTAATCAAAGATTACATTTTAAAATGTAAACATGTAAACATTTTAAAACGAATTTAAAATGTAAACCTGTAAAAAAAAAAAAAAAAAAAAACCTTAACAAAGCACGCTTACCGAATATAAAACTGAGGTAGCTACCGTTAGAGTTACAGCCAGGGGTGAAGAGTTAACTCTAAAGCGACCAAGTCGGATCCAAAGATGAAAGAAGTAGCCCATATGAGCTCTGTGCTCTCTGTCCACGAGACAACGCCCCGACTGCACGCCTCCGACTCTCTCTCTTTCTTTCTCTCTATCGCTCTCTCGGTTTGGGAGAGCTCTATATAATTATTTAAAACAGAACTCAAGACCTTGCACCTTTGTCAACCATACATTTCCAGCTGGCATTGCCAGCATCACTGGTCCACCCCTGTGCGTTACGTCGCACTAAGTTGACAGTTCCCTATTGATCATCATCCCCTGGGTAACAAAGGCACCACCTCAAGTCCGCATTGTGTGTACATGACACCTTACCGCATGCTTCGTAATTAATGTTCCACCATATCTGAGAGACGCACAGAAGAAATTCAGGTCAGACCACCAGAGGCCGTTTAACGTCTTCCTTGACATCAGTGGAGGAGTGAAAATACGCCTTTCAGCCTTTTAAAATGCCCCTTGAGACAATTGAAATGTGTGCCGGATTTTTTCTTGTGCGGTAAAAATAGAGTACTCATCCTGTAATTTGTGATAAATGCATAAAGAAATGTCACTACAATAAGTACCCTAATCTACCTGTGATAATGATACACAGACAAGAAAAATTATGCACTCATTGATCATTATGATACTGTCACCCAGCCTTGTTGCGTATTGCTATTATTACCCTCAGCGCACTGTTCAGCAGTGTTTCCATTTCTGGATCAGGTTTACGCATACAGCGTCTCGTGCATACAAGTCGCGAGCCTAGGCCTATGTGACTGTACGCACGCATTCACGATGACTAATCGAACAGTGATGCACGTACAGGCGGATCTGCTGGAGGCAAGAGGCAGGCTAAAGTTAAGGCATAACCTACTAGAACTGGTTTTCACAACCTAGGCGTCATTCGTCAGTCCTGTTAGTTGGTTTGTTGCTGAGGAGTGCGAGAAGTATAATGGAAATTACGATTCAAAATAAATCTTGGTTTGAACGATGTCTTCTTCTGGAGGTGTATGGGAATTTAGTATACGCAAAAAACGGACATGCGAGGCTGGAGAAAGGTAGGGGAAATATACATCACGTACACTAACTTTAATTATGTTTTCTTTGTCGCCTTACAGTTATATCAAGCCCGAATAGCCAGACCCTTCTGTCGAGGTTGCTTCTTAAATTAGCTTGTTTGATTACGCTTATCGCGCACGGGTCACAAGGACGTGCAGGTCTATTTGTCGTTTACAGTTAATCGAGTTTCAGAGTTCCTGCAAGTTTTAGCTGTGCGCAGTATCCGGAAAGTGTCCGACAAGGCTGCCTGTCATTAAAATCTTCTTATTTGAAATGCGTGACAATTAGCAATACATTCAATAATAACTGACTGATTGGGGGAAAACATTTTTCTAAATGATATCTAGTCCTGTCAGTGGTTTTGAGTCAGACTCTTGTTCTACAAAAGAACAAGAGTCTGCATACTTTAAGGTCCTATCAAAATCGGAGCGGAATAAATTGGTATAAAATGTGAATGTGAGATTAATTCGAAATTACTTTTGTTCAGTGCACACTTAATTCTAATTTTCTCTTCAAGTACGAGTTTTTCATTTGTTTACGTAGATGAGAGAACAAGTGTACCTGTATTTTGTTACTGCAAACATTGCTACTACCAATATAAATAAACAAATATAAATCGTGCACGCACAAGCGTGTACACACGAACACGCTGGAATTGTAGGGACCCTCAGATAAGGACTGTGAATTATAGTAGGTTTCAAGGGTCACAATTAGTAGAAAACTGTGGGAGTAGAGTGCCATCTTTTGACCACAATGGAATACTGCATGTCATTGATTTCTTTGGCGGTAGTGTTCAGTGGAATTGAGTAGTATTCTTTTCAGGTTTCACACTTCAAACAGCTAAAGGAAAGTCTGAAATTGCCTTTTCATTTTTGTGGTTATTCGGTTCACATTCCTAGATACCGTTACTAAACATGCTCATAGCAAAACTGTTTAAACTGATAGTTTTAAAGCTATGGAAATTGAGTATGGAATCATGCAGTTGTGTGAATGTGTGCATTAAGTTAGTTATGGAAAGCCAAGGGAAAGGCATCCATCCGTCCATCTCCTGTACCCACTTATTCCTGGTCAGGGTCCCGGGTGGTGCTAGAGCCTATCCCAGCATGCTTTGGGCAAAAGGCAGGAATACTCCATGGACAGTTTGCCAGTCCATCACAGGGCACACCCACCATTCACTCACACACTCAGGGTTGGGGAAACCCATGCGGGCACGGGGAGAACATGCAAACTCCGCACAGAAAGGTCAAACCACTTGCTGTGAGATAACAGTGCTACCCACTCCATCACCATGCCACTCTATGGAAAGACATTAATGACACAATTCCATACCTTTGTGTGGTGATGATGTAGAGCTGCCAGATAAAGTAGGCAAATTATTTGCAATGCTGTCCTTTATAAGCCTGCTTGTAGCAATGATGCCGTTCGTCCACCAGGTGGAGCCAACTGGCTACTGTATCAAATGCTCCTGCTGTGCGGTAGCTACGTATATCACAGAGATCTGTCTGCAAGTTTTCAACAGAGCCGTTAGTGGTGTTTTACCAGCTGCTGTGCTACGAAAGAAGTTCCTGCAAAATTGTAACACACTTTGGGTACTTAGAATGTCATCGCGAATGTACTGTTACTCACGTGTTTTTTCTTTTATTGAAAGACAGCGTTCTGGAAAATTAATTTACATAAACTATCATAGGAATAGGGACCCTTCGATGCCCTTGCTCTTGGAGCAGATACAGTTTATGGTAAAGGGAGACAAACAATCATAATGCGTTTGCAGCAACTGTATACAAGATGACGAATAATGAAGCCATTAATTTTTTCTAGTTCAGCTTCCCTTTTATCTTTTATTTGTTGATTAGTAAGTGGGAAGTGACTGGCCGAAAATACACCATCTAAAATAATTGTCTGTCCCCAGAAAAAAAAAAATGTAGTTGAAGCCCCCTGCTCTGGAGCCTCTCACTATGTCTTCACTTTAAAATAGATTGCTCAGAACTAAGCTCTGTTTTAACAACTATATATCCCTTTTCCCCCCACAATCTGTATTACTCAATCACAACTGCTAGCCTGTTCCATTAGCACAAGTTCCTCCATTAACTCAGGGGGTGCAGTCTGTCTAGCAGCCCCTGCTGCAGTTTTTTCCAGTGAGCCTGATAACCATTGCAGTGTGAGGCGGCACACTGCCTTATGCTGGCAAAGCAGGAGTGCCTAAGTGACTAGAGCAGTGATCTTCCTCCCTGGTCCTGGCAGGCCGCAGGCTCTGCTGGTTTTTATGGTTTGGTTTCGCTTTGATATCAGCAACCAATTCAGACCCAAGAAACCAGGTGAGGCGAGTTACCCGTGTAATCGCCTGCTTTAATTGATCAATTAACAACAAAAAACCAGCAGATCCTGTGGCCTGCCAGGACCAGGAATTAAAGATCAGTGGACTAGAGGACCCTCTATACAGCAGTGTTGTGGGAGAGGGCCAAGCCCTTTGTGACCGTACTGTAGCAGAGTTCAGAGGTCATACTCTGCTGTGGCTGTACAGATCGCGTGATGACAAATCACAGCGCAGCGCGATTTAGGCCCTGCTGGCCCCAATTAGGCTGTACAGAACATGGCTGTCAGGTCCTGTGGTTGGTTTGGTCTAGCGACAGATCATCTAGCTGCCACTTCTCTTCTCAGGCCTGTCTGTTAGTCCTCAACGTTGTGGAAATCTTCACGTTACTTTCGGAACAAGAGGCCCAAGGGGGCCGTGTGTTTGCTAATATCAGCAGTGGAAGTGGTTTATCTCTCTTTCTCTTTGCTCTTTCACACAAACATACACACACATACACATGCACACACACACACACACAGGCAGACAGACTGTGACCGAGACAGAGAAGTGAGCACACTTGTAAGTGTGAGAGGTAAAGAGTTGAAAAGGTTCCCACGAGAAAGCTCCCCTTGTGTGGTGCAAGCCGGAAGCTGCGGTCGCCGTGGTTTCAGTCTGATCGCACTGTTTTTGGCGCTCAGAGCAGCCTGCCAGCGCTACGCTGCGCACTGGGTCACGGGATGCTTCAGGCCAGGAGGTCAAATGACCCCCCCCCCCCCCCCCCCCCCCCCAACAGGAAACACTGAGACCCCAGATGGGTTGCTGAGGCGACAGAGATGTTGGCAGAATCCAGGATCGGCTCCGTTCGAACCCTGCCGAGGCTCACATCTGCAGCCTGCAGGAGCTGCGTACCTGCCTGTACCCCTCCCCTCCCCATAAATCAGGCGAGCATCGTGTTCCGCTCTGCGTTCTGAAACCAACTCATCCAGAATGCCACAGACCGAGTTTCAGTTCCTCGCTTATTGGCATGCAGTGTCACTGACACTCTCACACAGTCTCTCTCTCTCTCACACACATGGACAAACACACACTTTTTTTAGCCATGTGCCATGCTTTTTAGTAAATTTGTGAACATTGAGATATATTTATACCGGTACTAAAAACCTAAATAACACTGCAGAATAGTAAACATTAATAGTAACAGTAATGGTAAGCATTTTGCCATCACCTTTGTAAAAATCCATAGCAAAAATTCATATCAATAAAAAATGAGGTGTCTATGGCACATATTTGCTTGTACTACATCCAGTCATGTTTTGAGGTGCCTTTCACAATAGTAGTTATCTCTGATGGGCTTTCTGCCTGAGACGCAAGGCTGAAAGCAGTCCCTCAGCATCCGACCACTGGCCCCCGTCCCCCGACCCTTCAACGCCCCCCCCCCACCCCCCCACACACACACACACACTAACCACCGGCAACACATACGTCGCTTGGCAGACGTCTTATTTTTAACCTTTGGGGTTTGGATGGAAAATTCTTCGTTTGTATTTTCATATGGGACGGAAACCGCAGACAGTTTGAGATGCGTCTGCAGCCTGCCCCAGACGATGCCTCTGAGAGCCAATCTGTTCTCCGTTTGAGACTCTGTGTTCCTCTCCGAAGTCAACTAGGCCACCGGTTACATAATGACACATAATGGCCCGCAGTTTTTCTTTCTGGCCTCACTCTGACAAACGATAAAGACTCTGAATCCACGGCGCCACCATTTAATTACATTTATTTAGATTGAGCTCAGAAGGGAAATCCTCCTTCCTTCTGAAGATGAGTGGCCATGTTGATTTTACGCTGGTGGAATATAAGCATGCGTCGGTTATTTTCAGCCTCTTCCTGGCCTACAGGCTCTGGGTTAATCCCGGGAAGCCAGTCAGAAGGTAGCGCTTACATAATTTATCTGTGCGCACTGCTCCCTTGTGGAACAATTAGTGGATGTGTGTTCATGACTCCATCGCACACTTTAATCGAATAAAATTTTGAACAAAAAGAATGGCAATAAACACATATTGCATCGTGGGAACTTCCTCTCCTCCCCAGTTTACGTGCAACAATGTTAACAGAAAACTGTTAGTTAAATTATGTACATTCGTCCCACGCGTCCATTTGCCAGTAAATCTCTTAATGAGAAGTGTTTTATGAAAATTAAAGTAGTGTTTATTTTTCATTGAATAGTGGGTGCTTTATCCTGCTTCTGAGTATGTGTGTGGTGCATATGACTATGAATACCAGTATCTTCTCATAGCATGCCTTGCCAGCAAGACGTATTAAAAAATACTTTGTAAATTTACTGCTCAAATAAGATATATAGAGAAGACATGCAGTATGTAGGAATGTATGAAAAAATACATGAACCTTATATTTAAAGAAGACAGAATGTATGGTAATTACTGTCATTCCTTTTGATATGAAGTGGAGAAACAAAGAAGTTTTTTCCCCCTATTTTCTTTTGGTAAATGTATACGTTGAATTTTGGGGTTTGGTATGTGATCATGTTACTGCAATCTTTGCTGCATTTCTGACTTTAAATAATATAAAAAATGCAAGGGATCAGAATACAGGAGTGGAGGAGTGGGGTTGCTGCGGCTTCTGTGCCCTGTCTGTGTGCCGTGCTTGAAAGCAGTTCCGGCCCACGATCAGACAGAGGGATTCATTGCACTGGGAGCGTTTCCAGGGGGTTAGATTATGCTCACCAGCGCAGTGAACGCATCGCCACCTCTTTGCGGTTACCTTATGGGAGCGATCCACTCAGTTAGGGTCACAGATGGGGAGGGGAAGGCAACTGAATCCACCAGCTGGACCCTCAGCACTGGCAGCAGCAGGACCAGCAGCACCAGCAGCAGCACTGGCAGCAGCAGCAGCAGGACCAGCAGCAGCACTTGCAGCAGCAGCAGCAGGACCAGCAGCAGCAGCACTGGCAGCAGCAGAACTAGAAGCACCAGCAGGACCGGCAGCAGCACTGGCAGCAGCAGGCAAGGGAACAGGAGGAGCAGCGACTGGTGCAGCAGGTGCAGAGGGAGCTGGGGACACACAGACAGCAGCAGGACCAGAAGCACCAGCAGCAGCAGGCAAGGCAACAGGAGGAGCCCAGACTGGTGAAGCAGGTGCAGAGGGAGCTGGGGACACACCGACTGCAGCAGGAGACGCAGAGGGAGCTCAAACAGGTGTTGACACAGGAGCAGGAGCGGCAGCATACGCCCTTCCAGGTTTAAAGTTGGCCAACTGCTCTGTTAACAGTTCCCGGAAGCGCTTGAGAAAGAGGGGTCTGGACTTCTTCTGTGCAGCAAACTCCTTATGCAGCAGGAATCCATTCACCACCACAATATCAATAAAGTGGAACATCAGGGCCTTGGACCACTTGACCATCTGTCTGATGGTGTGGTATTTCAGCAGGGCATGAGACAAGTCCGCGCCTCCCATGAAACCTGTTGTAGTCCCTTACTGAAACTGGAACGGCAATACGACAGGAGGTCCAAGTGCCATCTGCTTTTCGCACATTTCTCACAGTGGTGTCCCGCTGGAACACCGTGTGGAATGTGGACCTCCCCTGTGTCCTTACTTTTGACGTACAGCATCTGACCCCACTCTACTCTATTGTACCCCTCTTGGCATTCCTGGGCGTGTCGCTCACCTTAGTGACAGGATAACCTGTCCCGGTCCTGTTGTCCCTGCAGGTGCCACATGCTCCAAACCGCATGCCGTGCAGCTCCTGTAACAGAGCAGTGCTGGTGCACCAATTGTAAAGGTACACCTGGTAACCTGTTCCAAGGTATGGAGTCAGGAGGTTGATGACAGCATCATGGCTCAAAGCCCTTTTCAGTTGGTGACTTCTGTTTCTCTCCGTAAACATCGAAGTCACGCGTGTAGCCATTGGCGGCATCGGACAGAAAAAAACAGTTTGAAGCCCCACTTTTAAGGTTTGGCCTTCACGTACTGTTTAAATTTAATCCGAGCTTTAGTGGCTGACATCCGCTCATTCGCTGGTGCCGTGGCTGGTAAAGCGCTCTGCAAGCAGTCACTACGTCATCAATGAGTGGACGCAACCGAAAAAGGTTGGAATCTGGCTCAAAGGGGGAACCCATCCTCCTCTGGTTGGCTCTGAGTGTAGCTTTGTGGCTAACGTGGTCAGTCAGTCATTGTTCACGTCGATCAGCTAAGTGACAATCCTGAGGGGGCAGCTCAGGTGATGGGTGGGGCCAGGTGGCGATGGTGGGGAGCGGCAGGTGGCGACAGAAGTGGGCAGGGTGGAGGCGACGACGAAAGAGGGGCCGGACCGCAGCAGTGAGGGAGTCTAGACAACATTCTCAGGATTTGGGGGCAAAAGGCCCACTGGCAGCATGGGGGGAAAAAATGAGTAAAAAGAAAACGTGGCTTGCCAAGTTTTGCCGTATTGCTCCTTAAACACAGATAAACTGGGTATACTCCTGTTTTTATGATCATTTTATTTTATTTCATTAGCTTTGCCTAAAATTGCCTTGTGTAAAGTGTATCTACCATACAAAAATCCCCTGAGAGTTCCTCCTCTGGCAGCAGTCCACAGCTGTCGTGAGAAAATGCAATATTTGTTCTGTGGAAATAAACAAACTGTCCTGGAGTATGGAGGCTGACAGAGGCCTTGGACTGAGGGTGCTGTTTCACTGAAACGATCAGCATGGAAACATTTTAGACTAACCTTTCCCTTGCTGCAGAGCTGGTGTCACTGAAAATGATCTGATTTAAGTCAACCTAAAAAACCTGGCACAATTCAGAAGAGGAGGAAGAGGAAGCAGAAGAAGAGGCCTCTATTTAGAGCTGTCTGAGGTCTCTGTTTTCCTCCTGCTGACACGAAATACAGGGGACTTGATGTTAATGGCACTCCAGTTGAATGACTTAACGTTAATTGCTTCATTCCACGCACAGTTTGTTCCAGCCTGTGAAGTCCCTATTAGATTACTCCTGCACCACTTCCCCAGAATCAAAGTCTGCCAGGAACGGTTTTGAGTGTGGGGTACGTGCACGAATTGAGTGTGGAGGCCACATTCGGGCGGTCGCATTACCCAGTAGGCTGCAGCACTCCCGCACCCCCTGGGTTGGGGTGAGGGAGAGGGAGCCTGTTGCCTCTTTGGGGCCCACAGGGGCAGGAGGGCACATGGCAGCGTGCTGGGAGAGGCGCTCACCCATTAAGTTTACAGTTGCGTGTTAATTAGATGGAGATGGAGGCAGGAAGTGTGCTGGTCTTAGCTGGCCATTGTCCCAACTAGCTTGCCATTGTAAGGCTAATGGAGAGAGCCAGTGATTAGGCTTCTACACTGTGCTTCATCGTATGGAGCTACAGGGGCAGGTCACTGGTGTGTAGCTCCACGTGTGCTTGGCCCCCTTTTGTTGGGTGTCAGAGGTGGAGGAGAAATTCCTCTCTGCGTTTTAGAAGAATCCAGTATGGGTGTTGGAGTTACGGGAGAGGGGTCCACACAATCTTCCCCTTTATTTTTTGCATCAATCAATTCTATTTTTGTTTATATAGTACATTTTACAAAGAACGTTTCACAATACACTTCACAGTATATTGCATTAAATTACAGGCATTTAGCTGACGCTTTTATCCAGAGAGACTTGCACAACTTTTCACATAGCATTTACATTGGTGTGGGTGATATAACTCCGCCTCCTCTCTCTGCCCTGTTTTTGTGGGTGACGTAACTCCGCCTCCCCTCTCTCTGCCCTGTTTTTGTGGGTGACGTAACTCCGCCTCCCCTCTCTCTGCCCTGTTTTTGTGGGTGACGTAACTCCGCCTCCCCTCTCTCTGCCCTGTTTTTGTGGGTGACGTAACTCCGCCTCCCCTCTCTCTGCCCTGTTTTTGTGGGTGACGTAACTCCGCCTCCCCTCTCTCTGCCCTGTTTTTGTGGGTGACGTAACTCCGCCTCCCCTCTCTCTGCCCTGTTTTTGTGGGTGACGTAACTCCGCCTCCCCTCTCTCTGCCCTGTTTTTGTGGGTGACGTAACTCCGGCCTCTCCAGGTGGTGCCCTGAGGTAAGGAAAGGCGGGATGAGCTTATTGATCGCCCACACCCACGGCCGGTGCAGAACAGCCCCCCAGGCACCCTAACATCATTAGGTGCTAATGGTCATGGGATTGGGACAAAGCTGGAGAGTGTCCCTCTGCCCCTTCCTCATTACGCTGATTAGCAGAGAGGCTGACTGAAGCATGACATCATCTCTCATTAGCACATACTAGACAACAGCATCGGTACATGGCCACGGGCAAACACAGGGTCACTGGTTAGCTGGACAGAGTCGTTTTCTGCTGATCGTTCACACCAAAACCGAGCTGCTTTAACTCCTCTTCCTGAAGGCCCCTGTTTAGTCCTGTCTGTCTCTATGGACTTCTAACAAACACCTGCTAGACCTGAAAGTCCCTGAGTGCTCTGTGGCAGAAACGTGTAGTGATTGGCTGGGTGGAGAATGTCTGTGGTTATTGGAAGCTGCTGCAATGGGTGGTTTCTCATTGGAGGTTTCAGTGGGTATATCGAATGGAATGGTCAGATGCCATTTTGTGATGATTTTCCATTTAGTTCAAGGATTTCAAGCCCTTGCCTATTATTTGCCTTGAAAGCAGTGGTTGTTAGTATGCGGGGAGGCATGGAGGCATGTCATATCCTTGAGTATTATAGACAGCCATTATAAAAAATACTCCCTGCATTTTCTTGTACATCTAAAAGTGAAAATACTGAGAAAACACTGATTCTTTCAGGCATGATATCGAAAAAACATTCTGAAGAGAGTGAAGAATAGCATGTGGCAAGGTTTAATTTAAGCCGGGTTGTAAATGTGCCCAAATGCAGACGCGAGTAAAACAGTAGCCGCAGTGTTACGAAGGGCAGGAATTTCACTTTTTCGGCTGAATTTATGACCTCAGTCTGTGGCATCATCGCTGGCAGGAGTCAATAGCGCGTGACCATTGCCTTGTTCCACCTGACGGCAGGGGTGTGACGCAGGTGATGCACAACTCACTTTGGTTCGAGGTTCCACGTCAGTTCTCAAGCAAATGGCTCACACCTCTGTCCACTTCACCTCCGGCCTTTTTTCCTGCGAAAGCTGAGAGTGGAAATTATTGCGAAACAGTGACTGGAAACTCAATGGAAGCCAGCTGGGAAAAAAGGCAGCGCTTGATTTATTTATTTATTAATTTTTTGTTTGTTTTTATTGTAGACATTTTGTGCGGAGGAGCTGTGGCCCACTCAGACAGCTTGTTCCAAATGTAATTCAGACAATATGGGTCTTCTAAATCCTAAATGAATATTAAACCAATTACCCAGGAGCCAAGATTATGACTGTTAGACCCTTGAGCAGACAATGTGATCTCACACACTGCTCACAAGTGCTGGTGAAGCAGATGGCCATGTTGAGGGGATGGAGGAAGAAGGCATTTGTCATTTCCCTTTCAAATACAATTTCATTATGTTGCATTACAAATGACTACATAAAAGGCAATCTGCACAAAAATGTATTCTGCAGCAGTACTTTTTCCTGTAATTCATTGGGTTGACAGCTTGTCCTGTCTAGTTGACAGTTTGTCAGGGCTGCTGATGTGAGCTTGTTTCCATGTTTGGGCTCCCCACTTCTGAAATTATTTTAGCACTTTTGGCAGGGCACACACATACCTCTGTGTTTGCTGGCCTTTTTGTGTGGTCTTTGGAGAAATTTTGAGATCAGTCTGCCCGTATGAAATGGCATAGCCTCGCGGTATTAAAATATCGCACTTAACGAAACACAGTTTACTGGGAAAAACCTTAATTCAGAGGAAGCTGGCCGCCAGTTCCTTCTATTTTAACCGTGTTTTCTTTCTGATGGGAAACAACAAGTTTTGAATTGAATGAAAGAAGGGAGGCCAGCTTTGTAGTTGGGCGCGAATGGCATTGTGGGCCAGGTTTTGGTGACGATGCGTCAGATTTAGGAAGGAAAAGGCTCACAAAGGGCCGGTCTGTGTTTGTCTGGGACCAGATGCTGGGCTTCAGAGCCCAGGCGGCCCTGTTTAGTCTCGTCTGACAGCCAGAAACGATCAGAAACGGTGGCATCGCCGATGCCGGCTTGAAAGCAATTCCCACCGGGTGGGAGCTGGAAAGGAAAAGAAGGGCTTTAATGGATTCTATGGCTCTGTTTATTTCATTTCATTTTTCCAGTGTTTATTTTTCCCACGTATGCTAGATTCCAGGATGAATGGAACATAATGAGTGTTTTTTTCTCTCTCATCAGTTCGGTTTTGGCTTGATGCCAGGGAGACAGTTCTAATTTCTCTCGTTCTTAGTATTTCCAAACCAAGAGGGTCCCTTGCACAAGGTGATCAGTGCGGCTCTTTGGAACTTTCAACGCAACAAATTAGATAGATCTTTTAGCTTATGTGCTGATATTCTTATTGTTTCTTTTTGGGGTTTTTTTACACCCCTCTAGAGTGCATAAGACTCAGTTTCCCATCGTCCACCACCTATTACAAGAGAACAGATTACAGAATCAAGGGCAGATAGCATTAATTGCAGGACTAATAACAGTGAACCCTGGTCAGAACCAGAATTCAAGGGAAAAAGTAACTGGGTATGCAGTTCCTAAATATTCTTGGATCCATTATGGATGGGGGTGGGGGGGGGGTGGAGTTGGAAGTGGGCAAGGTTTTATTTGGGATGCAGAGGTGACCGATGGCTGCCCAGTGGTACAGGAGGGGCTCCTGAATTGACGACATGTTTTTGTCCAGATAACAAACAAACAATAACTGGACAAACAGACCTTGAGGCCCTTGGATGCCGGGTCTCTTGAAACCAGCCGATCTGAACGATCCTCGGGGCCCTTGGATGCCGGGTCCCTTGAAACCAGCCGACCTGAACGATCCCCGCCTGGCGGAACTTGCGTCTGCGTGTCAGGGACCGGGAGGGAAGCGCATCATGTGGAAAAACAAAAACAGCGCCGTCAACAACAGCAGGCACGGAGGAGCGCTGGTTTGGGTAGGCCCGCCGCCAGCCCCTCCCCACAGAATGAAAGGGTTCCTGGCTTCTTTGTGAGAGTGCCAGTGGCAGGAAAAAGCCTGGCCCATGGGGTTGTGGCGGGATGGGCGGACGCGCCGAGATTCCACCCCTCCTCCGGTAGCTGCCAAATTACCTTGCGCTTGAAGTTTAGGTCATCTCCCTAATTCCTATAAAGCTTTTTATATATAGTAACACGCACCCAATTTCATGCATGAAAATATGAAACTTCAACTTTGTGAGGGAAAAAGGCTGGTACTGGATGATATGAGCGTGTTGTTGGTAAAATAAGCAGAACATTTGATCTCTTAAATTTTGAAAGGAAGGTAATTAGCTTTATATATGTATTATCCATATTATTATTATTTTGAATCTTCTTTTCAATAATGCTCACTCATTTCACTTATCTGAAAGTTAATCTGAATGCCGCACTCAGTTAAATCTAGCATTATACCTTTTATGGATATCGTGAGTGTTTTGGCACTGACAGTTGATTTCTGCCACAGATGTAGTCTTTGCACATGGGGAATGTTCTGGAATGTTCCTTCAATTAATATTCTTTCAGTGGTACAATGTTCCATGACCTCTCCAGCAGTTACTTTTGGCAAGTTTCACTATTGCCCCCAGGGGCAACGAACCTCTCATAGGATCCCCTGTCACAGGCGTGTGTGTGCATGCGTACTGTGTAAATGTTCATGAGTTTCTGCTGCAGTCTGTTACAGTGCTCACTCATTCACTCTGTCAGTTATTCGCTCACTCACTCACTCACTCACTCACTAAATCACTCGCTCTCTCAGTAACACGGTGGTTCTCTCGCTGAGAGTTCAATAGGATTAGAACAAACTGAAGGTTCCATATATGACATCACAAATAGTCAGCACTGATCATGTCCCTGGTTGGTAGGCCAACAATGCTTTAATCACAGAAAAAATCCTTAGGTGGTGCTGCCTCCTATTTTAAATCCCCTTGTGGGACTTCGAGCCACTGTCAGAACCGAAACAGGAAATATTCAATTCTGAGCTATGGGCTATTTCACTACACATGGGACTAGTGGACATTGAGTACATATTTCAACCTTGAACATGTCTACCCACTCCATTTGACACAGTCATGACAAGTTATGATTGACAACCATTACGTCAAGCGTAGCATAAAATTTTCCTCTGTATTCTTGCCTTCAGTTAAATTAACAAATTGTCATGTAGCCTTAGGGCACTTATACATCATATAACTAAAGTGAGAAACCTACATGGAAGGTTAACATTTGGGTTACTCAGATGTTCAAACCCGTATTTGTTATCTACTCAGTGTTATGTGTGTGTGTATGTATATTTGTGTGAGAATATATTCACGTGAGTGAAAGTGTTTAACCGTGTGTGTGTGTGTGTGTGTGTGCATGGCATGCATGTGTGTGTGTGTGCACATGTGAGAAACAGAGTGTGTATGTGTGCCTACATGCATGTGTTCATGTGATAAGGATGTGCTTGGAGGCTTTGGCCTTGGTAGAGTAGAGACAGGTGCTGCCAAACTGAGGCCCTGAACCTTGAGGGGACAGGTGAACCTTGTGTGGTCCTGATGTGAGATGCAAAAAAACCCCACTTATCCTGCTCGTGCCTTTCAGAATCAGGTTACAGTGTTCTCCACATCACATTCTTACTGAGCACTGAAGCATTAAGACAAACATATCTCACCATGTCTTTCTCATGTCTGTCCCCATTCCACTCCCTCCCTCCTACTCTCCCTATCTCACACCATCTTTTTCAAATAATTTGTCTGTTTTTGTGTTTGTGTGTATGATGTCACCACTGGAAACACAACAAAAGATGGAGCACATCCATTAGGTCTGAGTGTTGTTAAAAAAAGAGCAGGCTTTATTTTCTATAAATAACCCAAGATGAATGTATCATTATTCTGCAGTTTTACAGTACAGGTATACAGGTGATTATAACACACAGGACCCAAGAAGAGTAAGATCAGTATGCTTTAATAGGTATCAGTGCAGAAATACAACTTCTTATTGGGTTAAAGTTCCCATAATAATAATAATAACAATAATAATAATAATAATCATAATAACAATAATAATAATAATAATGTATGTTAAAATATTCATCATATCAGTTGTTGTATTTTTAAAGGCTTCACAACATAAAATGAATGAAAGCAGAAAATGTGCCAAGAAATAAACAATGACCCTCATTATACTTAGCAGAATGCTGAAATTGTCTTTAAGGTTGAGGAAAGCGGTAGGTGCTCAGAGATAAACCTGTGTTCACGATCGATATTATTTCATTTAGTTTGAATCATTAAAGTGTCACAGGAACTACAACTAAAACTTGCAAGCAGCCTTCCTTTAGTTGTAATGTGTCAACTTCCTTCATCTCTTCCCACTTACAGCACCATGGATAAACAAATCTCATTTCTTGTACAGTCCACCCTACCAAATCTGTTCAAAGAGGCAGCCATTTTTATATCGATGCCTTTTTCTAAATGAGGCTTTTGACTGGAGATTCTTCATGCGACCATCTTTTCAAACTCAAGAGATAGGAAAACACAGCTTGACAAACATACTACATGTGTACTTACATAAATGTACTTCAAGAGGAATATCCATGTTGAGTGGTTTCCAGGATGATATAGGAATCAATCATCGCAGATATCACCTTAATAAGACTGAGCATGGGGGGGGGGGTGATTAATGATTATTTCTCAAACGAAGTACTTTGACAAATTAATGCAGTGAACCTTGGAGTTCAATAAAATAAACACGGGACAAAAAATAATTTTATTGCACTTCCATTTTGGAGCAATCCCTGTCCCATTTTGATTACACGTCTGTTCTTTTTTTCGGAGCCTTGTCTAAACGTATGTGAAGTTCTGGTGGGAGTGGAGGTGGATTAGTCGGGTGACTGTGAGGAGCTGGTGAGCCCGGGGGAAGCTCTGAAGCTCTGCATCAGTGGGCTGGCTGAGCAGGTAGCCTCTAGGCCTCATTCTCACAGGTCACAGCTGGGCCACAGGTGTCCCAAAAAATTCACTCTGATTTGCCAACTTGTGCACAATTCTAATAAGACAAGACACTGGCAATTGAAAGGCACTCCTCATTTTCAGCGAGTAGATCATTTTTATGACTTGCTTGAGGTTTTTGGTAATCTCCTTAATCTTGTCCTCACATTAATCATTATCCCAGTCTTTGAACCAACATTTGATTTACACGTCCCCAAGCATAGCGATTGGTGCGTGCAGCGGGACGCCATGCTAAACATTTGCCTTCAACCTTTTATGAATGTCAAACTGCTAAAACTTCTCCATGGCTTGACGCCAAGGACTATTCTAAGGGAAATGCGAGGGATTGTGCAGATAGCTGATCTGTTATTCTGGGTTTTCTGCCTGTTAACTGCTGCTTATTTCATCATGGCTTAGGAGCGGTGCTGCTCTTCATTCGATGCTTTAAGACTCTAAAGCTACAGAGAATTCCTATTAACAATAAACTGTACACTTAAAGGATTTAACGGGGAAACGGGGAAATGCTTAAACCTCATCAAAGCAACTTTAAAGACAACGTCAGCACATAAAAACAAAATACAGTGTTAATGAAAGTGTATCCCAGAAACTTTATAAAATTGTTTATTTAAAAAAAAAAAAAAACACAGTTGGATATATCTATGAAGCACCATCACTTTTTAAAATATTTTTGCAAGTGATATTTTTAATTTTTGCGTGTCATTTGTCATTTAAAACATAGAAACTGCTACATGTCAAAAGTGGGACACACAAGGTATATGTTTTCATCTTTCAACAGTTTTTAAAATTTATTTTTATGTAGAGCATTTGACAGCATTGGCGTGATGTCACGGTTATGAATGTTTTGCATATACTCTGAAGGAGGCAACTTAAAACACAAAGAGAAACCAGCACTTTGGAAACAAAATATCCACTCGTCAAACATCAAAAGATAACAAGAATCCAATGAATCTACTGCGTAGATAAGGCAAAGTACCAAGGCACATGAATACTAAACACTATTGTAGACAATATCATAGAAATTCTAGAGCTTCTTACACTGAATACATATGTCTGTGTATATATATATCTGTGACTGCGGTGGCCACCACACAAAGCAGTTAGACAACAATGGTTGAAAAAAGAAGAGAGAAACAGAGAGAGAAAGAAAGGCAAGAGCAGCTTCCAATGTTCATGAAGAAGCTGTGCCGTGATGTGGCGAAGGGTTAAAAAGGGGCGGAGCCCTACGGCAGGCTGTAGTCTTGACGTGTGATCCTTGGCGTAAGTATCCTTTTAAAGGCTGGTAGCGTGGGACTAGTGACTGCCAGGACTACGTGAGACATGACGTCATTCAACATCCCTACAAAGTGCTTACGGAGAGAACAAAGTCAGAAAGGGGAGCGGCAGATTTACACAGCGACAGCCTAAAAGGTATCACCACCATCCATGCCAATTCCATCAGGCCAGGGCACCGGAAGGAAAGCGAGAAGGCAAAAGAGAGACAGGCGAAAGAGGGCAGGATGTAAGCGCACAAGAGAGGGAGGAGCGAGAAAAACAGCGAGGATTTTCCCAAAGAAAAAAGCTAATCCTTTATTCAAAATAGATAAAATAGTTTTACAGTAGATCAAACAAAAGCAGACTGTCTACTCGTGTGTGCTCCAGTCTGGAGCTTAAAAACAAACCTTAACGTTAAATGTGTTGAATCTATGACAGCGAGAGACAGGCAGAGAGAACCAGAAAAGTGACTGAAGTGGTAACATTCAGGTCAGGGGTTTGTTGGATGAAGGCAGGGATTTGGGGTGAGTAGTAGAACAGTGTCAGGATGCACTGAAAAGGTTAAAACAAAAAAAAACTTGGGTTAATATTGGAAATAGTCTAACTGCAAAAGAAAAAAAAAACGAGAGAAAGATGTACAGTACGAATATAATTTAGAAAAATAAAGACAACAAAACAGAGCAGAAGTGGCTCTTGTTTTAGGATACATGCACGTAGGGCGGCTAGCTTATGGACCAGGGCGTGGCTGGCCGTCGCCTGGCTGGGCCTAAGTGGCTTGGTCCAAGGCTCCAGAGTCACACCCTGGCAGGTGCGGCTGCCTGAGCGTGGCTTGGTCAAGCTCTCGCAGTCCACCTCAGCAGGTCAGGCTGCCTGGCGAGATGTTGACCTCGAACGAGGGGCCATCAGCTCCGGCAGACAGACTCGTGGGAGGGCCACGGGGACTCCATGCCTGTGGGAGACATGGATTACTACCTTATGATATCAATTCAGCTCAGTACCTTATGATATCAATTCAGCTCAGAACCTCACGATATCAATTCAGCTCAGTATCTTATGATATCAATTCAGCTCAATACCTTACGATATCAATTCAGCTCAGAAATTTACAATATCAGTATATAGCTCAAAACCTTATGATACCAATTCTGCTCAAAACCTTATATCAATTCAGCTAAAAACCTTACGATATCAGTTCAGCTCAATACCTAACAATATCAATTCAGCTCAATTTCATTCCTCCAAATGAAATCACACCAATTCAGCATGCTGATAAGATCACTCGAGTAATAACAGTTTGACAAAAAATTGGAGAAAAAAATTATTTGTGACCAATAAAAAAGCTACTTTGTATCAAGGCGCACTGGAATACACACACACACAGTCATGCACACACACTGCAAAAGGCTGTACAGCTCACCGTCACATGTCATACCTGCACACATGGTAGTCACCAGTTGTAAATGTCATGACCTGTTGTGTGTGCGTGTGTGTATGTGGGTATGTGTGTTTGTGTGTGTGTGTGTGTGTGGATCTTAGGGAGGGGGGGGTGTCTCTCACCTTCCATTTTAGGAGAGGGCAACATGCTGTACTCTCGGTAGCCGGAAGCATAGCTCTGTCCCAGAAACATTTTTTTGGGCTCTGCGCTCATGGCTCCAAGGTACTGGCTTTTCCTGCGCTGCTGCAGAGGGCTGAGGCACTGGTCTACGCCACCTTGCATGCCCGCAAATTTATCTGGGGGAGGGGAGGGAGTGAGGAAGACCCCCATCATTACTGTGCCTCTGCTGTGTCAACTCTGTTATTGGGCCCAAAGGGCTGGAAGGAGCCAGATTTGTCATGTTATATAACTGTGCTCAGCCTTGTGTGTTCTCAGTAGCTCAAGGGCACAGTGCCCATTGCCCCTGCCAGCAATCAGCAGCCGGAGCACTCAGTTTAAAGGTCAATTGCACGGTGATGCAACAGCTGAACTTAAGCCCCTGAATGTTTGTTTGTTTTTTTTCCCCCCCAGTAAATGCACGTCTCTGTGAGGCCACCGTACCTGTGAGAGCACCGGTGCTCAGGCACTTCCTGTCTGCAAAAGCACAGCTCTCATTCCTCATCCGCTTCCACATCATCTCTGAGGGCTTGCCGTGGGGCGCCTCCTCCTGTGACACACACACACACACACAGGTTTGAAAAATAGCACAGTTCACACAAGAAAACAAATGTGAGAGAAAACCTGTGGGAGTAGATTGCGACAGGACAAAGGACACAGTCGCTGCCGGGTGCATCGTGGGAAAGATGAGCTCACCAGACTCATTTGTGTGAAGGCACGCTGGTCCTCAAACTCAAGCTGTCTCTTGCGCTTGAAGCTGTTAGCCAGAGCAATCCGGGCTGGACTCATGTCTCTGTGCGCCTGGACAAAGTTCTCCATGGATCTGTAGAATAAACCTCATCATTAACTGTGAAACAATGCTCAAACAAAACTGGAGGTCCAGTTCTGAATGAATTTATTATTGAATGAATTAAGTACTTTTTAGTGTTCTGCTGACCCATTCAGGTCATTACGGGATTATGGGAGACTGTACTGTCATGATACAGTGCAGTACTGATAAAAGATTATTAAAAGAATATTAAAGAATTGTCAGGCTACCTTTGCTTGTGGAGGGCAAGGCGCTGAGAGGGAAGATTTTGGCACACTTGGCCGCCGGCCATGGGGTCACCCATGCCCCTTTTTGAAGAGGACTGGCGTAAAGAGGGGTCGGGGGGCCACTGTAAGCTCTGACGTCCGCCCATGGAGGACAGGGGGGTGCTGGCCAGGCTGTGGTAGGGTGGCATCGCCACGGTGCAGGGGTAGGGCAGGTTGGGGCGGGGCTCCAGCGAGGCGGAGTTTGGAGTCCTCTTGTCGCTCATGGCCTGGATGGGCGGGTGGAGGTGGCTGGGCGGGGGGGAGGCCAGCGGCTGGAACAGGCTGGCTACGTTGCTGAAGCTGTGCTGGGTGTTGGGTGCCTCAGCCAGGGGCTCCTCCTGGCAGATTGGGTTGAGCTGGAAGTCCTCCCCGTCCATGGGGATGTAGGGGGCCAGGGTCTCCAGGTCCAGATCACTGAGGTCCATCTGGGTTACAACAAAAATGTCACTCTCATGAATTTCCTATTAGCAGGGAAAAGAAATTACCCTTTGACCAAGTTTTGTAAAGAAATTATACATTTTTTACTTTTATTAATTTGCTTAAATGTTAATATCCATGTTTCCTAGGACATAAAATATCCTACCTATGGTTAATACTCCAGCCACAATGGGGGATTCACAATGAATGATTATCTGTGGGGTGCGTGACTGTTTTGATTGGATTCCAGCCCTTGTGTTCACTAAACAGACGGACACTGTTTCCCTGTTAATGAGCCAGAATGAGCGAGTGTGTGATTCTGAGTGCAGTGGCCCTAAGAAACCAGCCAATCAGGAGCCAGCCCTACATGAAGCTTCCCAATCAGCCACTGAATCCACTGGGGGTGTGCCAGTCAGCTGAGAAGTGCGTAGGCCGCATGAACAATAAACCAATAAATTATAATAAATCTGTCTGCCCAAATAGGAAGCCAGAGACTGATCCGTCTGTCCAGCAAGCGATCGCAAGGGGGTGTGTTCAGTCACATGTCAGGAATGAGAGCACCTAATTACACATCAGAGAGTGAGTTCAGTCAACAGCCAGACCCCGTGAGTCAAGCAGCAATCAGCAGTCAAGCACAGTCCGTATTCTGATAGCAGTCAGTCTGTCTGATCAGCCAGGGAGTGTCCAATCAGCAGTCAAGCACAGTCAGTGTTCTGATAGCAGTCAGTCTGTCTGATCAGCCAGAGAGTGTCCAATCAGCAGTCAAGCACAGTCAGTGTTCTGATAGCAGTCAGTCTGTCTGATCAGCCAGAGAGTGTCCAATCAGCAGTCAAGCACATGTGAAGAATGCAAGCCAGGGCTCACTCTCCCTCTAATAAACAGACCTTAGAGGTGCATGGGCTCTTAGGCTCACGGGTGTCCAATGCGAACAGCTTCTCTGTGAGCTCCACCTTCAGGTCGTTGTCCACGGAGCTGTAGTAGTCCCCTGGGCTGCTGGGCTGTGGAGGCAAAGACAGGGGACAGGCACCAGCTGAGAGGCTCTGCATTGACGGACCATTCTCCACATCCTGTTCATCCTCACAGTGCATAGGCAGTCCACTGCCTTTGCTTTCAGGGTGGGTGTTACATACAACTACACCCCCCACCCCAAACCCCCCAGTCTTGCAGTCCAATGTGTCCAAACTGGCTCTCTATTCATATAATATCTATCTGGACTGTTTAAACAGCTGATGGCAAATAGCAGGTTCAGGATTTTGGGAAATAAATAAAAAAGGGAGAAAGAGAAGAGGAGAACGTGAGGTACAGAGAAGGGACCGAGAAAAGGATGTAAAAAGATGAGGACAGAAGGAGAACATACTGTGGAACAACTGCTCAGACTGGGTGTGGAACTGCCAGGGGGTGGAGCCTGGGGCACTGAGAAGGTGGCGGCCATTTTGGGCATCTCGCTGGCAGGGTTGGCCTTGGACGCCTCATTGGCCCAGGGACTGCTGGCCGGAGGGGGCATAGAGGACACCTTGGCGTACTGCTCTTTAAACGGTGGTCCTCCTGCTAGACGAGGGACACACACAAATGCACACGCACACACGCACACACACACAGACACACACACACACAAAAAACAGGTTCAGCACAACAATGGTTATGCAGACACTGTCAACAATTACTGTCAAAATGCCACTGACGCCCTTTCAATTAAGGCACTGAAATTTTAGAAGATAGGAATAAAAATCAAAGGAAGAGGAAGGTGTCATGGGAAGTGAAGTTTTGATTCCTGGATCCACTCTGGATTTGGAATCCAGTGTTGGCATGCTGATATTCTGCTGTTAGTGGTGTAAACCTTTCAAACTTCAGTCACACAATATATTAAATAATTAAAACACCATGGATGATTTGCATTCATATTTTTAATGTAAGATTATATTTTATTTTTTACCAAGTTATTACAAAGTACCAACAAAACGTTTAACAAAGTACATCTGCTTGTCAAAGCAAAATTCCTACACGTATCACCCAATATGCATGTAAAGCTGACAGTCAGCACTTAGACCTCACATTCATCGTTTAATTTAAAATCCAATGTGCTGGACTACAGAACCAAAACAACAAAAATTGACTTACTGTCACAACACTTTTGCATGTAACCGTATCCCTTATTATTATGACTTATTATTTATCGTCATCCCTTTGAAACAGACTGATGCATGCCATAAAGCATGAATATACAGTAGCTTAAGCTACAGATTTTCTGCTGATCAGCTGAGCAAAAGCTTGCGTGTCTGCGCATGCGTGAGCATGAGAGTGCGTTAGTAATGCAGCCACAGCACATCGAACGACCCATAATCCCGAGTTCAGCAATGGCATTTGGGGAAAGGAGAGCAGTGGGGCGGAGTCACGCCGAAGATCAGGTGACAGGAAGTACGGCTGAAGGGAACAGAGGGGGGGCTCTGACCGAAGTCCAGGGCGATGATGCTGTCCCCGGGGGTCGGGGCGAGCTGGGCCAGCTCCTCGGGCTCCTCCTTCAGCTTGGTGAAGAGCAGGTTGCTCGCCTCGCTCTGTGAGGCGGCCCCGACCTGCCTGAACAGGCCGTTCATCCCCAGCATGCGGTGGGGCCTGAACAGCGACTCCGTCTGATCCATGGACAGTATCATTGACTTGTCTTCAATGTCACTGCAGAGGGAGGGGTGAGGAGGGAGAGAACGAGAGAAACAGGGTAGGAAATAGGGACCCAAGGAGAGAGGGAGGGGAAAGGAACGGGAAGGATACAGAGAGACAGGAAGAAAAAGGGGAAGAAAGGGAGGGAGAAGAACAGAGGGTGAGAAGAGAGCAGTGAAAAGAGAGGAAGAGACAGAAGGTTGGAGAGAGAAAGAGACAGAGGGAATTCCATTAAATCCATTAAATCACAGCCACACAAACTTTTTTCAAAAGAATTCACTGTTGACTATTACTGTAAAATACCCAGAATGTACAATAGTATTTCTCAACCCTAAGATTCCATTACAAACACTTTGGGACCACAGATCTTGGTTTATTCATACATACATCATGTATTGCTGCCATTATATGGCTTTCTCCCTCCATCACAGCCCCAAGCATCAACCTCTGACCTCTGACCTACCTCAGGACGTAGTTGATGCACACGATGCACTGAGGCTGGGAGTTGCGGCTGTTGTAGATGACGGTGCCCTGAGTCTCCACCCACACGTAGCCGCCGTGCTTCGCCAGCATGCGGTACAGTCCGCTCACAGCCTGGCCCTTGGTGCACACTGGGAGAGCGAGAGACAGAGAGAGAGAGCCTCACACATGGGCCACGGTCAGGCACTGAGAGGTGTGTGTGTGTGTGTGTGTGGAACAGCAACAGGACTAAGGTGAGCTCAGTGTGACCTGACGGTCAGCCAGGGTCAAGTAAACAGGACATACAGGCTCCTGAGTGTGTCCATTACATGTTGTGTCTGGTCCATCTCTTCTTAACAGAACTGACCTTTTATCCAATGAGAATCCTCTCAACAGAGGTTTAAATCCCACCACAAGCAGTTCACAAGGGGTTCCTGGGAACATCTGGATGGGCTCATTTATGGGCATTGCCTACTGTTATACTGCAGTGAGAGGTGACCTAACACTAACCTATCACTAACCCCTACCACTCCTTAACATGCAGTACTTAACACTCGCATGCACCAACAGACAAACACACACACACACACACACACAGAAATGCACACACAAACTTGCAAACAGACACATGTGAGCCCACAAAACACACATGCACACTGCATACAGACACATATACACATGAGCCCACAAAACACACATGAACGCACGCTCTTAAAACAAACAGAAAACAAGAACACAAGACATCGTTCTGGTAAATAATCTTTCTCTCCTTTCTTTGTTTTTTTTTTTTCACAAGACACAGAAGAAAAGATCCTAATTATTTGTAGATGTCATCTCGGAGAGAAGCCATCTCCCTTGAAAGCCTCATTAACCCCTAATCTGAGGCGGGGGGTTGCTATGGAAGGGACACCTGGACCACAGCAGCCACACGCCTCCCCTACCAGATGCAGGCTGGTTATCTGTCCCTGGGCAGGTCATCCGTAATGGGATTCAGGATGTCTTAATGCAGGCCGAGGCTCTGCGCAGCACAAACAATCTAATAAGGCTCCTTTTGAATTGTATTCATAAATCATACGCGCGTTCCGAAATGCGATTTGGCAGAAGGGGCCTTGTGGGCACGCGGCGCGGGGGGTGCAGTGCGGAGCGTCAGAGTGGGGCGCGTCTCTGCGCCCACTAAGTCAGCCAACGGACGCTCAACAGATGATGAACCTCAGCCCAATTTACATGGACTCAGTGAGAAGAAGAGAGAGACAAACAGACACAGGAGAGGGAGAGTGAGAGAGAGAGGGGGGGGGAGAATGAGAGGGAACGAGAGAGAGAATGAAAGAATGAGAGAGAATGAGAGTGATGGAGAATGAGGGACAGACAGAATGAGAGAGAATGAGAATGAGAGAGATGGAGAATGACAGATAGAGAGAATGAGAGGGACAAACAAAAAAAGAGAGAGAATGAGAGTGAGAGAATGAGAGCAAATGAGAATTACAGATAGAGAGAATGAGAGGGACAAACAGAAAACGAAAGAGAGTGAGAGAATGAGAGTGAGACAGAATGAAAGGGGGAATGAGAGAGAATAGGTGACATGAAATATGAAAGCCCTGGAGGTGGCTGAACATAATCGCAGACAGCAGCGAGCAGACAGAAACCCAGTATACTGCTGAGAGGGCTCCACAGAGTACTCCGTGCCTTTTAATTAAATGAAAAACAAAGAGGGATTCATGGCGTTATGAAATAAAAGGAAAAAGGGGTCAGTGGCTTAGTCCCCAGCCCAGAGAGCTGAGGGCCCAGCACACTACTCTGGGTCTGGTACCCTGGGCAGAGTGGCACCTGAAGCAGCCTTGCTCTAGCTCCGCCACGTCAGTGTAACGGTAAACCTTGGGAACCGCACCAAAGCACCTGAATTAATCCTCACGGTTTTGTCCCTCTAGGATTCAGAGATTCTAATCGGATCATGCGCTCTCGCTCCCTCTGTCTCACTCACTCCCTCCTCCTTCTCTCTCTTTCATTTTATTTAGCTTTTTTTTGCGTTTTTGTTCCTTTCTTCCATGTGCTTGCTGGCTTAGGGGCTCATGGACGGGTGTTAATTAGGCTCCTTGCACGTGGGTAATTAACAGGCTGGACAGAACCACGAGTGCTGAAATAGTTTCTGACACCCAATGTCATGTGATCAGCACAATGAGATGGGGGGGGGGGGGGGTCAGCTGCTGCAAAATATCCCTCATCCCTAAGATCTGCTGTGATTTGAACAGGATCCAAACTAGACAGGTGCCATGACCAGAAATATGTGTCTATCTGTGTGTGTGTGTGTGTGTGTGTGTGGTGCGTGTGTGTGCCCGCGCGTGTGTGTGTGCGGCCCGTGTCTGTGTATGTGCATGTGTGTGTGGCGTGTGTATGTGTGTGCACGTGTGTGTGTGTGTGTGGCGCGCGTATGTGTGGCGCGTGTACGCGTGTGTGTGTCTGCTTGTGCGTGTGGGTGTGTGGCGCGTGTATGTGTATGTATGTGTGTGTGTGTGTGTGTGTAGGGGGAAGGGGGCTGACCCAGTCTGAAGTGGATGATCGGTCCGAAGTGGACTGATCTGGTCTGAATGTGCGTTAAGAGAAGGTGTCGCCTGATGGTCTGGTAAGATAAGGCTCTGGGAGAGGGGAGCAGGGGGCCCACACACTCACAGTTCTGATGGCTCTTGGTCACACTTTCTGAGTCCAGCGCGTGGTAGAAATCATACACGGACCGGCCCAGCAGATCCTCCGGGCTGTACCCCATCAGCTCATGCACCCTGTAACACACACAGGCAGTCTATAAGTCATAGGCACACGTACACATGCACAGCCGGATACATAGGCACACACATGATCTCATCATAAACTCACAGACATACTGTATATGCATACAGTCTTTAACTCATAGACATACAGTTAAATACAAAAGTATTGGGACAGTGATACAATTTTTGTTGTACACAAAATAAGGATGTAAATACAACACAGCTGACAGTCTGCACTTTAACCTCACATTCACTGTTTTATTTCAAATCCAAAGCATTGGAGTAGAGCCAAAACAACAAAAATGATGTTACTGTCCCAATACTTTTGTATTTAACTGTATATGCACAAAGTCTTTAAGTCAGAGACATATATCCACACCATTGTTGACATGGATACTGTCGACAGTCTTAAACACACAGGCAGCCACACACGCTGACAGAAAGCAATAACGCTGCAGGCAGCCATGTTCTTCACTGCATTGACAAGCATGAGGGGATTTATGTGCTGAAGAAAAAAAAGAAGAAAAAAGAAAATGACTCAAGTTCAGTCATGCAATCATGACACATTTAACCTGCTCCTGCTGGTTTTGGCAGTTGACATACCGGCTCCTCGGTTTCTAAAAATGAGATAATATTTAGCCCTCTTTCCAGGAAAGATAAATCTCACTTGCTTGTCACGAGGACAGTTAGTTATTTGCGATGGTGTCTACCTTGCCAAGTGTCACTGAAACGAGAACTGGTCCAGAACTACAGCCCTCTCTGCCTCCAGGAAGTCTATCAACAGCCATCACATTTACAGTACTATTACCAGCGGGGGACTGGAGTGTGTCCCCCACTCATTCTCACACAATTAAAAGTAGATTTGAGAACAATCCACTTCTTTGGAATTATAGTCATAAAAATCACCCTCTATACAGTTTAGCTAAAATGTCCCAGGCAACTAGTTAAAGGGATTTCTTACACTACATTACATTTATTTGGCAGATGCTTTTATCCAAAGTGACATACAATAAGAGCATACTGAAGGTCACTGGAACAACTACAAAGCACAGGTCCGATAAGGTACAATACTCATTATGTGACAGTTATTCATAGCCATGAACACAGTGAGTTTTCATGTATCAGGGAGCTACAGAACTGGGCCTGGGCTGAGCCTCTCTCTCAGTGTAACAGCCACCTTTCATTGAAGTCATCTGGCCTGAGTGCCTGGACCATGCCTGCCCTCATCCTGCACCTGGAGGGGGCAAGGAG